>NW_006922322.1:42361-43380 GCF_000298275.1 Orycteropus afer afer | reverse complement strand
GATACAGTGGCTGCGATGATGGGCTTGAGTATAGCAGGGATTGTGGGGCTGGCGCGGGTTTGGTCAGTGTTTCGTTCTGCTGTGCATGGGGTTGCTATGAGTCGGAAATGACTCGACGGCACTTAACAACAACAACAACTGGTACCTTAGTGGCTAAGGCACCTGACTGCTAACCAGACGGCTGGCAGTTCAAACCCACCAGGCACTCCTTGGAAGGAAGAGGGGCAATCTACTTCCATAGTGATACTGCCTCGGAAACCCAAGAAGGGGTCGCTATGAGTCAGGTCTGACTCAACGGTACATAACAACAAAAACAACAACTGGATTTGAAGCACTTTAATTATCACTGTAGCCTTACTGCTGATAATTTTTTTTTTTCCTCTTGTGATTTCTTCTCCTATCTGTTCATGAATAATTTTCTAATATTGAAATCTGCTATTTAGACAACTTCCTTGCAATGCAATACCCCATAGTCTTCATTGCAGGATATCCTGTCTGTCTGGCTTACATGTCAGGGAGTATATATCAAATACAGAATTTTTACATTCATCTCAAGTTCCTCAGATTGTATATATTCAGACTCATTTTGAAAAATGGAGAGTATGCCTCATTTCCATTAACTTAAGACATTTTTTTTTTTCCCAGTGTTTTTGTGTATTAATTTTTCCGTTGAGTCAATTTCGACCCATAGCAACCCCTCCTTGGGTTTTGGAGGCAGTACCACTATGGAAGTGGATTGCCCAGCCTTCCTTCTGAGGAGTGACTTGTGGGTCAGAACCACCAGCCTTCTAGTTAGCAGTTAAGTGCCTTAGGCACTATGCCACCAGAGTTCCTTTAGGGACAATATGGCCAGGTAAATACTAGGATTAAAACAACAGGATTTCAAAGGAAATATGCTACTTTCATTTTAATTTCAGAATAATTAAGACTGTTTAATTATACGGTTAATTTTCATTATTAATGGTAATTATGTTCTATATGTTATGTGCCGTCGAGTCACACCCGACTCATAGTGACCC
>NW_006922322.1:40423-41716 GCF_000298275.1 Orycteropus afer afer | reverse complement strand
GGTACCTCCTCAGAACTTTGATGAGCTACCAAATACTATTACCATGACTCTCAAAGTTTAAGATTATCTTTTTAAAATAATGGCTAATATAAGGAACTCAGAGATCTTTTCAGCTTGCTCTACAATCAATTATTTGGGTAATGAAAGGTTTCTACTTGCAAAGCAACATAACCTTGACTTGTTGGCACAGTCACTTTTTAAATGGTTGTAAGCAAGATTTTGCCAGAAGTAAAGTTCACAAAATTCAGAAGAATGATTAAATAAATACCTTAATTTAGAATTTATTTATTTTTTTTTAAATTTTCCTATTTAAAATATCCCTGAAAAGTAGTGTTTTGGTAAAGTAGTAAGTTTTCCTATTAGGCATGCTTCTCTAATTGATAGGAGATAGAAAGAGTATATAAAAGAACATGAAATTATTTATTACCAATCCCCCATGTTCTTTATAAAGGTTCAAATCTATAGTAAAATGGGCTAGTCTTTCAAAGTGCTAAAATGCCAAAATCAGAAAATGAGATATGTACCTCTCAAACCCAGGCATTACTAATCTATACTTCTGATGACATCTAGCTTTTGTTTAGTCTAAACCAAGGACCAAAAGTCAAGAGGATTTAAAAATAAAAAACAAACTTATATCCTTGGATTCTACACTGACTCTCACATCAGAGTAATAAAGAATAAGCACACAGTTTTTGAATTCAGAGGTTTCTGTAGGAAAACTACATTCAGCTTAATGTTCCTAAGACATCAAAAGCTATATAAAGAAAGGATAACTTGGAGCAGCACTTCTGGAATGGAGGAATAAAGAACAATTTAAGGGTTTCCTTCTAGAATAATACTAAGAGGAAAATATGAATTCATGTGACAAAGACAGTGAGAGGGGCTATAGTGGGCAGTTCTATAGCCAATGTAAATACCTAATTTGTGAATGTGAACTAAACTTGTTTGATTGAAGCTTGGAATTTTGTGCTACTCTGAACAAGCATATACACATGTACATATCTGTGAATGACTGAAAAAGTGCTGTGGATGTTTGTCATAAATAGGTTATTTTGTGCATACAGAATCCACAAATAATAAATTCTAACTGTAAATGGTTTAATTATACTTTCAAAATGTTAATTTCTGATGAGACAGATCAAGATGGTGGCATAACCAGGTATACAGTGCTGTTCCCTTGTAACAAAGACACAAGAAACAAGTAAAAAAAGATACAGATGACAGTCTTGGAACCCTGAGCAGCAAACACAGAGATGATGATTAGATTAAACTCTGAATAGAAGGAGAAACTGG
>NW_006922322.1:26363-40323 GCF_000298275.1 Orycteropus afer afer | reverse complement strand
CTTGAGACAAAGAAAGCAGCATTCCCAGGTGAGAGACACCAGAAGGCAAACCCACAGAATTCTCATTAGCAGACAAGATATACTGTGTAGACAAATCTGGAGTGAAGCAAGGTGACCGGATCATAAACTAGATCTGAAGAAGGAAAGTACAGGGAGATGGGCGATAGCTTCAGGGATCCAGGTAACCACAGAGCAGGGGGTTGCCAAAAAATGTGGACAGAACTACTTACCAGCAGTGGGCTGTGGTCATTTGAACTGAAGGTGTTTTCAAAGGGGAAGATTCGTGGAGTGGTGAATACAATCTGAAGAGCCTCCTCCCTAACATTTGATTGGGATGGGGGCTTGATTGCCAGCTGAACTTGATAAGGAGCTGACAGGTGAAACACACTTCCTCCACTTCCACACCCAACCAGTAACCAGCATTGTGCTCACCCCATCCTACCCATCAGGCAACTGACAGCACAAGTCACCCACTAAACTTCCACACTCATCACCAGCAACCCCTGCCTACCTCACCAACACAGCAAGAAGAGCTCAACCTATGGCTATGCTACCCAAGGATCATGATGGACCAATGGACCAATCACCAGTAGCACCCACCCTGCTTACACTCCACTCTGTTAGCATACTCCCACCCTTTGGAAACCAATGGCATGTGCTTTCTAACCTACCACCTGGCAGTCAGCAGCACAAGTCACCGCCAACCTGGCAACCAGGTAAGTGAGTTTCTGAGTCACATGTCCTATGAGACCTGTGACTCGTGCACCCTTACCTGGATCACCCAGAATACAACAATGCACACTTAACAACACTTTTAACCAACCAGGCAACCAGTGAGAGCATTCCCTGAACCAATGCCTAATGACTGGATGGATAGGCATTTTACCACCTCAGCCACTCCCAAAACAGCTCAACATGCACAAAATGCACCTCTGCCCAACAACAAGCATGAGCTGTTAGTGCCTTCCTTCATCTAACATACACCTGAGTGCAATGTCACAAATCTAACAAATAGTTCCATCAAGACTATAGCATATGGATTGAAACCCTTGATCCCCATTACCTACTGATATATTAATTTGTGCTTGCACAGAGGTACTATTCCATACATTTTGGAAGTACTCCCTTATACAGGCTTCTTGTTGTTGTTATGTGCTATCGCATCAGACCCGACTCATAGCGACCCCTCATTGGGTTTCTGAGGCATTATCACTATGGAAGTACATTGCCCAACCTTCCTTCTGAGGAGTGGCTGGTGGGTTTGAACCGCCAGACTTCTGGTTAGCAGTCAAGTGCCTGGCACTACACTACCAGAGCTCGTTTATACAGGTTATAGAGATACAGTGCCCTGACCTCTTGAGAATGCACTAACTGCTAGCACCAACCCAGAAAGCCCCCATGATCTCACTAGTACTGTAAAGGAACTCTGACTAAATACTTGTCATCCAATATCAGGAAAGAAACTTCTTTACCACCATACTCATCTCAATGTCTCAGAGACAGAAGACAATAACAAATCATATGAAGAAAAGGATAAAATGGATCCAACAAATGAACAAAATAGGGAGACATAAAACCTTCCTGAGAAAGAATTGATAATAGAACTATCTGATAAGAAATCCAAAAGACATATATTAGGTGTTTCAAAGGTATAAAGGTAAACACAGAAAAAACCCTAGAAGAATTCAGGGGAAATAAAAAATACAAGAATAAAATAAGAAAAAAACAGATAATTAGAAATCATACAAAAAAATACAACTAAAAATCTATAAGCTTAATAATGAACTACCAGTAATGATAAATGAATGGAAGGATACGTTATTGTTCTTAGGTACCCTTGAGTTCGTTCAAACTCATAGGCCTCTATGTACAGCGGAACAAAACATTACCTTTTGGTGCACCATCCTCACAATCCTTTCTGTACTTGAGCCTATCTTAGCAGCCACCGTGCCAAATCCATCTCATTGAAGGTCTTCCCCTTTTGTCTGAACCTCCATTTTCCCAAGCATGTTATCCTTCTCTAGGGAATAGTCCCTTCTTACAACACGACCATAGTAGGTGAGATGAAATCTGGTCATTCTCGCTTCCAAAGAACACTCTAGCTGCACTTCTTCCAGGACAGATTTGTTCATTCTTCTGGCAATCCATGGTGCTTTCAATGTTCTTCAACAGCACCACAACTCAAAGGCAGCAAATTCTGTCTTCCTTATTTATGTCCATATTTCACATGCATATGAGGTGCACCTTAATTAATCTTCAAAGCCACATCTTTGCTCTTTAATAGTTAAAGAGGTCTTTTGCAGCAGATTTGTTCAGTGCAATATGATGTCTGATTTCTTGACTGCTGCTTCCATGGTTGTTGATTGTGGATCCAAGTAAAATGAAATCTTTGACAACTTCAATCTTTTCTCCACTTATCATGATATAGCTTATTGGTCCAGTTGTGAGGATTTTTATATTCTTCAGCTTCAGGTGTAATCCATAATGAAGACTGTAATCTTTGTTCTTCATCAGTAAGTGTTTCAAGTCATCTTCATTTTCAACAAACAAAGTTGTATCATCTGCATATCGTCAACTGTTAATGAATCTTCCTTCAATCCTGATACTATGTTCTTCTTCATACAGTCCAGCTTCTCAGATTATTTACTCAGCATACAGTTTGAATAAGCATAGTTAAAGGATACACCCTTCCTGATGTTAAGCCGTTCAGTATCTCCTTATTCTGTTAGAACAACAGCCACCTGGTCTACATACAGGTTACTCATGAACACAATTAAGGGTTCTGGAATTCCCATTTCTGTCAATATTATCCATAATTTAATATGATCCACATGGTTACATGCTTTTGCATAGTCAACAAAACAAAAGTAAGCATCTTTCTGGTACTCTGTATTTTCAGCCAAGATCCATCTGCCATCAGCAATTAAATCACTCATTCCATGTTCTCTTTTGAATCCAGCTTGGATTTCTGGATGTTCTCTGTCAATACATTGCTGCAACTGTTTTTAAACTATCTTTAGCAAAATTTTACTTGTGTGTCATATTAATGATATTTTTTATAATTCCCACATTTTGTGGCATCACCTTTCTTTGGAATGGATACAAATATGGGTCTCTTCTAGTCAGTTTGCCTGGTAACTGTCTTATAAATTTTGGGCATAGACCAGTAAATGCTTGCAATGGGTATTCCGTCAATTCCTGGAGCCTTGTTTTTCACCAATTCCTTCAGTGCACCATCTGTTCTTTCTTCAGTACCCTTGGTTCTTGATCATATGTCACCTCCTCAAATAGTTGAACGTCAACCAAATAATTTTTGTAGAGTGACTGTGTGTTCCTTCTGTTTTCTTTTTATGCTTCTTGTGTCATTCAACATTTTGCCCGTAGAATCGTTCAGTATTACAACTTGAGGGTTGTATTTTTTTCTCAGTTCTTTAAGCTTGAGAAATGCTGAGAATGTTCTTCCCCTTTGGCTTTCTAACTCCAGGTCTCTGCACATTTCATTATAATAATTTATTTTGTCTTCTGGAGCTGCCATTTGAAATGTTCTGTTGAGCTCTTTTATTTTCCCATTTCTTCGCTTTGCTTTATCTCCTCTCCATTCAAGATCAAGGTTCAGTCTCTCCTGATGTGTATTTTGATCCTTTCTTCCATTCTTGTTTATTTAATGACCTTTTGCTTTCTTAGTGTCTTCTTTATTCATTGTTCAGCTCTCACATGCATGTGAGGTGATTGGAAATACCATGGCTTGTGTCAAGTGCACCTTAGTCCCCAAGGAGGCATCCTTGCTCCTCAGCACTTGAAACAGTTCCTTCGTGGTTGACCTTCTCAATGCTACACATCGTCTAATGTCCTGACTGCTGATTCCATTGGCATCACTTGTAGAACCAAGCAACGTGATTCTTTGTCAACCTCAATCTTCTCTCCATTTATCGTGATGCTGCTCCTTGGTCCAGTTGTGAGGATTTTTGTTTTCTTTATATTGAGACATAATCCATACTGCAGACTGTATTCTTCAACCTTCATCAGTAAGTGCCTCAAGTCATCCTTACTTTCAGCAAGCAAAGTTGTATCGTCTGCATATCTCAGGTTGTTAATGATTATTCTTCCAATTCTGATGCCACATTTTTTTCATATAATATAGCTTCTTGGATTATTTGCTCAGCATATAGATTGAATAAGTGTGGGGAAAGGATACAACCCTGACACACTCCCTTCTTGATATACACCCTTCAAAATTAGAAATCTACTCACCAAAAATAAAGGAAATAAAAAAGATTCAGTAAATTCACAAAGAACTACAATGAAGTATAGGAAAAGAAAAACATATGCCAAAAACTAACCACAGAAAACTAATTAGAGCAAAGAAATACTTACCACCACAAAAAAAAGTCATAACAAGATATTAGTAATAAATTCATACCTGTCAATAATCATACGAAATGTAGATGTTTTAAATGTACCAGTTGAGAGACAGTAAAGAATGAGTAAAAAAAAACCATGACCTATCAACATGACACTACAAGAGACACATTTTAAAAATAAAGACATAAGCAGTTTACAACTTACAAGATGGAAAAAGTATATCAAGCATACCATAACCAAGAGAGAAGAGAAGTGGCCATAATATGAAGATGAATGTGGCATCAGGATTGGAGTAAGAATCATTAACAACCTGAGATACGCAGACAATACAAATTTGCTTGCTGAAAGTGAGGATGATTTGAAGCAATTACTGATGAAGATTGAAAAATACAGTATGCAGTATGTATTGCATCTCAATACAAAGAAAACAAAAATCCTCACAACTAGACATATAAGCAGTATGACAATAAATGGAGAAAAGATTTAAGTTGTCAAAGACTTCATATTTCTTGGTTCTACAATCAACACCAATGGAAACAACAGTCAGGACATCAGACAGCATATTGCACTGAGCAAGTCAGCTTCAAAGAACATTTTTTTTCAAGTGCTAAAAAGAAAATATGTCTCCTCAAGGACTAAGGTGTGCCTGGCCAACACGTGATATTTTCAATCACCTCATATGCATGTGAGACCTGAACAATGAATAAAGAACACTAAAGAAGAATTGATGCTTTTGAGTTGTGATGCTGGTGAAGAATGCTGAAAGTGCCATGGACTGCTAAAAGAACAAACATATATATCCTGGAGTAACATTCCTTGGAAGCGAGAATGGTCAGACTTTCTCATTGCTTTGGTCAAGTTATTGGAAAGGACCATTCCCTGGAAAAGGATGTCATGCTTGGTAAGGTGGAGGGTCAACAAAAGAGGGGAAGGCCCTCAATATGATGGATTGACACAGTGACTGTGGCGATAGGCTCAAGTATAGCAAGGATCATGGAGATGGCAGGGGAACCAAGTGGTGTTTTGTTCTACTGTACAAAATAGAATCACATCAAAATCCTTTGTAAGAGACTAAGAAGGGCATTACATAATGAGTAAAAGTTGAACTCAACAAGAAGTCGTAACAATAATAAACATTTTGCACCTAGTGTTAATGCTTCAAAATGCATACAACAAGCTGAATTAAAAAGAGAAACAGACAGTTGTACAATAATAGTTGTTATTATTGTTAGTGGCTGTTGAATTGTGACTCTATTACAACAGAACGAAACAATGTCTAGTCCTGCACCATGCTTATTGCTATGTTTGAGGAACTGTGTCAATCCATCCTGTTGAGGGTAGGAAATTTTAACATACTACGGTTTTTTTTTTTTTTTGATTTGTGATTTGGGTGAAAAATTTGTTTACAGAACAAATTCACTTTCCATATGGCAATTCACTTTCCATATGGCAATTCACGTACACTTTGTCTCGTGACATAGACTACAATTTACCACAATGCAATAGCTACCCTCCCACTTCCTCCCCATAATTACCTCTTCCCTGTGTCCTTCCCTGCACACACTCCTGCCTCCTGAGCTGTCTTCTTGTGCATTTACAGTCCTTTTATTCCCCCATGGTTTTTCTCTCCCAGGAAATAACACACCACTTTCAGTGATGGAGAGAACCACTTATCTTCATGAACCAACCACTCAACAGCAGCACAGTACACAATCTCCAATGCATATGGGTCAATCTCAAGAATAAACCACATTGTTGGAACAGAAGCAATAATTTAAACCCTCAATGATTTCAAAAACCTCAGAATAATGCAAAACACTTTTTCTGATTACAATATTACAAAATTTGAAATCATCCACAGTAAAAATATGGGAAAAACAATACAAGAAAATGGAATAACATTTTACCCAAAACTATTTTATAATAGAATAAATTAAAAATTTTTTAGAATCAAATGAGAATGAAAACACAACATACCAAGTCCTTTGGGACACAACAAAAGCATTGCTTAGAGGAACATTTGTTGCAATAAATGCACACATCAAAAGAGAAGATAGGATAAAAATCAATAACATAACTCAACAACCCAAACAAACAGTAAAGGAAGAGCAAAAGAAGACTACAGTTACAAGAAGAAAGGAAATAATAAAGATAAGATCAATAATAAATTAAATAGTAAAGAGAAAAACAGTAGAAAGAATGTAGACTAAAAGTTGGTTATTGGAGAGGATCAATAAAATTAAAAAACCACTGGTTAAATTGGCAAAGGAATAATGAGAATATGCAAATAACCAAAATAAAAAAATGATATGACTGACATTACAACAGAATTGAGATATGAAGGATCATAACAGAACATTATGAAAATTTGCATTCAACAAACTTGAAAACCTAGAAGAAATGGACAAATGCCTAGAAAAACATTACCTACAGAAATAAATATAAATAGAGGTATAAAATCTGAGGAGATCTGTAACAAAAGCATAAATTTATGTCCCAAAATAAATAAATAAATCTATCATCGACAACAAAAAAAGCCCCCAACTAGACTGCTTAACTCAAGAATTCTATGAAACATTCAGAGGAGTTAAAATCAATTCTCCTGCAACTATACCAGAAATAAGAAATGAAATAATATAAATTCCCTAATTCATTCAGTGAAACCAGCATAATACTGATAACAAAGCCAGGCAAAGACACCACCAAATAAAGAAAATTACACAACAATATCCTTCATCAATATTGATGAGAAATTATGAACACAATTCTAGCCAACAGAATTCAACAGCATTAAAATAAATAAATAAAATCATACATCATGACAAGAGGGATTGATACCAGAAATGTAAGGATGGTTTAACAATAGAAAATCTATCAATGTGATTCACTACATAAATAAAAGAAAAGTCACATTGCAATTGATACAGAAAAGTTATTTGACAACATCCAAGACCTTTTCCTGATAAAAACTCCTAGAAAAATGGAAAAGATGTGAAATTCCTCAACATAATTAAGAGCATATATGCAAAATCAACAGACAACATTATTTTCAAACCAGAAAGATTGTGAGCATTCCACTTGAGCATGTGAATGAAACAAGGAAAGTCTATGTCACCATTTTTATTCAGTATTGTGCTAGAAGTTCCAGCTATAGCAATAAGACAACAAAGGGAAATAAAGGGTATTAAAACTGGAAAAGAAGATGTAAAACTATTCTTTTTCACAGATGACATGATCCCAAGCATAGAAAATTGCACAAACTGCCAAAGAAAGTTATGGGAACTAACAGAAAGATTCAACCAAGTGGCAGAGTTAAAGATCAATGAAAAATACCAGTTGGATTCCTTTGCACTAACAAGAACAACTCCAGAAAAGAAATAAAATAATGTAATTTACCATAGTCCCCAAAAGGATAGAATACTTAGTAATAAGTTTAACCAGGTATTTAAAAGACTTATACAAGGATATCCACCAGCTGTTCTGTGGAAGGAAGATAGGATGATCTACTTTCATAAAGATATACAGCCTCAGAAACCTAATGGGAGTCACTATGAGTTGGAATCGACTCAATGGCAGTGAATTTGGTTTTTTTGAGTATACAAAGAAAACTGCAAAACAGTATTGCAAGAAACCTATATAAATGGAAAAACATCCCAGGCTCATGGGTTGGAAGACTTAACACTGTGAAAATGTCAATACTACCCAAAGTGATCCATACATATAATGAAATCCTGATCCATAACTCAATAAAAAAGATTCCAAAAGCTAAAGCAATATTGAAGAAAAATAACAATTTAGGTGGCCTTACACTCCCCTATCTCAAAAGTTATTATACAGACAGAAAAATCAAAATAGCCTGGTATTGCTTCAATGACAGACACATATGGAACAGATTTGACAACTCAGAAGTGAATCTATCCATCTACTGGTAGCTGACAACGTGTAGAAGTCCATTCATTAAAGAAGAAATAATTTCTTTACCAAATCGTGCTGGTAACACTGATTACACTTTTGTGGAAAAATGAAACAGGGTCCATACCTCACACCATGCACAGAAACTAACAATGATTAACTATCTAAATGCCAAAGCAAAAACTACAAAGTTCTTGAAGAAAATATAGGAATAACATTATGGGATGTAATTTTTGGTTTACATAACCTATTAAACACTGCTAAAAATACATCAACAATAGAAGATGATTTGGTAATTAGGACCTCCTAAAAATTAAATACTTATGCTCATCAAAAGACTTTACCAAAAGAGTGAAATAAAAAATACAACCTGGGGAGGGGGCAAATTTGGCAATGGTGTAGCTAACAAGGGTATAAAAATACTTCAACAGCTCACAGACAAACAACGACAAACAATCCCACAAAGACAAACAATCCAATCAAAGAGTGAGCAAAAGACGTGAAGAGACACTTGGCACTTCACCAAAAAGGTCATTTGAATGTCTAACAAATATATGAAAAGATATTCTTGATCATTAATCATTATTGTTGTTCTTGTTGTTGTTATGTGCCGTGGAGTCGGACCCGACTCATAGCGACCCCTCCTTGGGTTTTCGAGGCAGTATCACTATGGAAGTAGATTGCCCCATCTTCCTTCCGAGGAGTGCATTAGAGATATGCAAATCAAAACTACAATGACATATACAATCTGATCCCTACAGTAATGACCAACAAGGAATGCTGGTGAGTTTGTGGAGAGATTGGAACTCTTATACACTGCCCTGGTAGCATAGTGCCTAAGGCACTTGACTGCTAAACAGAAGGCTGGTGGTTCAAACTTCCCAGCCACCCCTCGAAAGGAAGATGCGGCAATCTTCTTCCATAGTGACACTGCCTTGGAAACCCAAGGAGGGATTGCTATGAGTAGTGTCTGACTTAATGGCACATAACAACAACAATACAATATACACTGCTGGTGAGATTTTAAAATAGTACAACTACTATGGAAAATTATGTGGCACTTCCTCAAAAAGCTAGAAATAGAAATATCTATGATCTGGCAATTCAACTCCTAGGTATGTATCCAAGAGATGTAAGAGCAGTGATAAGAATAGACATCTGCAAACCTATGCTCATTGCAGCATTGTTGACAATAACAAAAAAGATGGAAACCCTCTGCATACCCATCAACAGATGAATGGATAAACTGTGGCACAGTCATACCATAGATACACAACTAGGTATGAAGAATCTGCAAAACGTCTTGTAACATGGGTGAATCTGGAGGATTTAATGTAGAATGAAATATGTTAATCACAAAAAGGACAAATGTTTTACGGTCCCACTATTTTAAAAATTCAGGAATAGATTTATACATAGAAGGAAATGTTATTTGAAGTTTACCAGGAATGGAAGGAAGAAGGGAGGGTGTTGCTTTGTATATAGTAGATTGTTGTTATTTTTAATTGTGGGATAGTTAAAATACTAAATATAGGTCAAATCTGCACAACTTGACCAAAGTAAATGAAGAGATTAAGAATTGCAAGATAAAAAGGTATAACTTTGGTAATTCTGTATCATATACAATTTTGCCACAACAAGACTAACAACCAAAAAATATGTAGGTGGTTACATAAGTAGAAGCGTATGCATATATGTGTATAGGAAGGCATCTGTGAATGCATACACATGCAGATATCTGTACATATCTGTAAATGCATGTTTGTGTGTGCTGCATATATATATTCATATATATAATAAAGCACATAGAGAGCACAGTTACAGACTTCCCAGACATATTCAAACAACTCACAGGATTGGTTTACTGGGTTAAAGGTTTAGTACCATAGTCATGTGGGATAACTTGGTCATTAACATAACATAGTTCATAAAGTTGATGTTCTATACCCTAGTTTGTTGAGTAATATATGGGGGCTTAAAAACTTGTAAGTAGCCATTTAAGATACATATGTTGGTCTCTACTCATTTGGAGCAAAAGAGAATGAAGGAAATAAAAAACTCAAAGAAGAAACTAGTCCACAGGACTAACAGCCTACATGAACCACAGCCTCTTCTAACCTGAGATCTGGAGAACTGGATAGTGCCTGGCTACCACTACTAACCACTCTGACCAGAGATATAATAGTAGGTCCTGGACAGAATTGAGAGAAAGGTATAGTAAAACTCATTCTTAAAAAAAAAAAAAAAAAAATCCACAAAAATTGGACCAATACAGACTACAGAAACCCAGGAGACTATTGTCCTAAAATATTCTTTGGATTTGTCACTGAAGCCACTTCTATAGGTCAACATTCAGCCAAACAATAGAAGCTCTGGTAGCATAGTTCCTAAGGCATATGACTGATAAGCAGAAGGCTGGTGGTTCAAAGCCACCAGCCACTCCTTGGAAGGAATGTTGAGCAGTCTACTTCCGTAGAGATACCACCTCTGAAGCCCAAGGAGGGGACATTATGTGTCAAAATAAACAATATCACGTGAGTAATGTGTCAACATTTATCCAAAAACAAAGGTGAGAAGGCAAGGAAGAGAACGCAAGTTAGATCAATGGAAAGAGAATAAATTGAATAGAAATAAAAAATGAGGATGCTGACACATCTTTTAGAATGTAGTAAATGACATGGAAAAATATGTTAAAGGGGAAACTAATTTGCTGTCTAAACTTTCATCTAAAACACAATAAAATATTTTAAAAACATGTTAATTTCTGATTTTTCAGAGGTAGAATGTGTGGTAGTTAAGGTTGTGTGTCAACTTGACTGGGCTATGACTTTGAGTAGTTTGGCAGTTGGATGTAGTTATTCTCCATTATGAGATTTTAATCACCTCCATAGTGGAATTTCCTGTGAGACCTTAAGAGTAGAAGGGGAATTGTCTTGGGGTGTGGCCTGCTTCCAGTATATTTGGAGAATCTTTGAGAAATGCCTTAGATTTGGCACATTTGGATCCTGCAAATTCTTCATCTCCAGTTCCTGGACTTGAACCAGTGGCTCCCATGTTGCTTAATGATTTTGGGATTGTGTCATTTTACCTGTTAATCTTGGATTTGTTAGCCTTAGCAGCCTGCAACCTTCTGAATTAGGAAATTTCAGGCTCCAATGGGCCTGTAATAAGAAGCAGAGCTGAGGTTCAAGGTCCTTCACCCAAGTCCTAGAGCTAGAACTTTGAATTAGGATTTCTGACCTCCTAAACTCTGGTGGTATAGTGCCTAAGGTATTTGACTGCTAACCACAAGGCTAGTAGTTCAAACCCACCAGCCACTCCTCAGAAGGAAGATTGTGCAATCTACTTCCACAAAGATACTGCCTCAAAAACTCAAGGAGGGGTCACTAAGAGTCAGATTTGACTCACAGGCAGTGAGTTTGTTTTGTTTTTGTTTAAATTGTAAGAGAATAACTTTGTATTTGTTAGGCCATCCATTTGTATTTTTGTTATAGCAGCACTGGAGAATGAAGATAAGATGAAATGAAGACTGGAATGTGGGAGTGTTTTTTACCTTCTTAGAAAGTATTTCTTGGTTTCTAGGTATAGGAGGGGAGTGTCTGAGAGACATAAATGGATAATCATATGATTACTAGTTGACATTTGGTGGTTTGAACCTACTTAGAGGCACTTCGGAAGATAGATCTGGCAATCTGCTTCCAAAACCATATGAAGCAGTTCTATTCTTCACCCATGAGGTCACCTTGAGTCCAAAATGACTGAATGGCAACAGCAACAAGAGGGAATGTCAGAATATAATCATGTATCATGATTATATTGAGAAGGCACTTGAATGGTACCTCTATGATTTAAAAATAGTAATAATGTCAGCAAAATATAGTGAATTATGTAGCACCAGTGAACTAACCCTCAGTAGAAGCATCAAAAAAGCAAAAAACAAACAAACAAAAGCAAAAACAGCCAGAATCAACTTTTGCAAAACACGGGAAAACAGTCAAAGATTTATAGCAATCAAGTCAATAATGCATCGAGGAAAAAGCAACTTAACAAAATGGTAGGAAAGATTTGTTATAATTCTATTTGTTCTTCCCAGATCTGCTTTCTTGGTGAGGCAGTGGCCTTAAGGATGGTAAGCTGTGTTTCCCATATGGGCCTCTATTCTCTGGTTCCAGAAACAGTAGAGAAGGCCTTATTATCAAAGTATTGTGTTAGACTATTCTCAATGTCTGGGGGCTGCCTGTGGTATTGAGGCAAGGTTCTTGTTTTTGTTTTGTCTAACTCAGAATTCATTCAGGTTAAAAAAGAAATGGGTGTTCCTTTAAAGAGTAGCAAGGAAAATGAAAAATCTAGTTACCTGATAAAAAATACTGTAATTGTTACAAACAATAAAGTGCTTCAAACCTCATAACCAAATCTGAAGAGATTGTTTCTTTGGGAATATCTAGCATTCAAAAGCTTCCATTCATACTGGGAAATACAAAAATGCAAGTATGTGCCCAGGGTATGAAGTAAGCTCTGAAAAAGTCATAATGTTAACTACAATTGATCTCTAGGTTCCGTGCAATCAGGAGGTAAAATGTGAACTAGAATTTTAAACTGCCTGGCTAATTGTTGAAAGAGTGACTCAGAACAAAGTGAAATATGAAAAATGGGGAGAGATTTTTTTCATATTTTATTTCTGTTTATTGTGTTCTGTTTCAGTGTGTCTCTCTCTTTCCCTCTTTCTGCTGTCTTTCTATTTTTCTCTCTTTTATTGTTTCTTGACATTCAATAAAACATTTGTCAAAACATTTTTGTGCACAAGTAAAGGAACAGAGAATATGGAGACAAGGAATACAGACTTTACAATAATTGTTTAGAAAATCACTAAAGAAATAAACAATGATACTCCTTAGCAAGAAAAAGAAACTCCAATGGAAGGCAAAAGTTTTATTTCCAGAGTTATACTTCTATATTCAAAATTTCTAGTTTAAAACAAAACAAACAATTTAATGGAAATTCTCTCCAAGTAAGTACAAAAAATGGATTTACTAGACAAAAACATTAAGAGAGTTGACTTAAATGTGCTTCAAGTCTTAAAAGGGAACTATGGGCAAAGAACTAAAGTAAAGTAGAGGGATGTAAGAAAAATAAAATAAGGCAATAGAGAAATATAAAAAGAACCAAATTATGGAGAGATTTGGAGCTGAAATTAACAATAACTGAAATTAAAAAAAAAAAAAAAACTTACTATAGGGTTTTAATAGCAGATACTAACAAAAAATCAACGAACTTAATAAAAGCCAATTGAAATGATCCATTATAAAGAACAAAAAGAACAAATATTGAGAGTCTAAGAAACTTGTGATACCATCAATGATATCACATGCATAATTCAAATTTCTGAAGGAGAAGAGATAGAAAAGGACAGAAAAAGTGATTGAAGAAATCATGGTCAAATAGTCTGTAAACCTAATAAAACAACCTGCATATTCAAGAAATGTAATAAAGTCTAAGAAGTATAAACACAAAGAGATCCATACCGAAATGAACTACTTAATTTTATGAAGCCAAAGATAAAGAAAGAATAATGAAAGCAGCACATACAAGGAATTCTTAACATGATCAGCAGAAGATTTCTCATCATAAATCACTGACGCCAAAAGAACGTAGGGTGTTTAAAGTGCTAAAGGAATAAAACCCTCAA
>NW_006922322.1:24069-25898 GCF_000298275.1 Orycteropus afer afer | reverse complement strand
ATACTGCTTTTGAGTCAATTTCCACTCATACAGATCCTATAGAGTAGAACTAATCCACGGAGTTTCCAAGGCTATAAATCTTAACGGAAGGAGACTGCCACATCTTTCTCCCTGTGTAGCAGTCAGCGGGTTTGAACCACTGAGCATATGGTTAGCAGTGGAGCACTTTATAGACTGAATCATCACAGAATACCAGAATAGTGTGTACCTATATTTTATTGACTATGCTAAGGCATTCAGCTGTGTGGATGTTAACAAATTATGGGTAACATGTGAAGAATGGGAATTCCAGAATAGTTAACTGTGCTCATGTGGAACCTGTACACAGACCTAGAAGTTTTGATCAAACAGAACAAGGGAATAATGCATGGCTTCAAACCAGGAAAAGTCTGTGTAGGCTTACTTACTCAATATGTATGCTGAAAAAATAATCCTAGAGCCTGTACTGTATGACAAAAAAATCACAGCATCAGAAGTGGAGGAAGACTAACAACCCGAGATACACAGATGATACAACTTTGATTTCTGAAAGTAAAGAAGAAGACTTGAAGCATTTGCTGATGATCTAAGACTATAACCTTCAGTTATGGACTATACCTCAATATAAAGAAAACAAAGATACTCCTTACTGGATCAGTAAGCAACATCATGAAAAACAGAGACAATATGGATTTTATCAAGGATTTCATTTTACTTGTATGCACAATAAACATATTGCATTATTCCATTTCATTTGAAATATACTGAATAGGTAAATCTATAGAGATAGAAAACTGAATGGTGGCAGCGAGGGTCTGGGTTAGGTGGAAATAGGGAATAACTGTTTAATGGGTATGGTTTTCCTTTTGGGGTGATAAAAACGTTTTGGAACTAGATAGAGTTGATGCTTGTACAACACTGAATATGTTAAATGTCACTGAATTGTCACTTTTAATTTAACTTTAAAATAGTTAATTTAATTTATGTAAATGTCACTTCAATTAAAAACAAAGAACACTATAGGCTACCTATCCCTACCCTTGCATTCTGGCTTTTTTGAGGTAGTTATATAATATCTATTTTACTTATGAAAAATTTCTACATCAGAAAAGATATTGAAAATAGTATAAATGGAAGATCATCACCCTTGATTGCAAACCCCAGTCTCTGAAAACTTTTCTGGAACAAGCTAAGGAATAACAACATATATAAATAAGTTACTCAATAACCAAACTCAGTGCTATCAGTCGATTCTGACTCATAGTGACTGCCATTTTGTTTCCAAGGCTGTAAATCTTTAGGGAAGCAGATGCTTCATCTTTCTTCTTCAGGGACACTGGTATACTCAAAATACCAAAATTTTGGTTAGGAGTCAAATGCCTTAACCACTACCTCACCAGATTTCCCTATTAACAAATTACTTAATCAATTTCTTTTAAGTGATTTTCTTTTAGTAAATTACATAATTCTTTATAAACAGAAATCTTTAAAGACTTAGTTGATATTAGTATCAAATGTATCACTTTGTTTACTATCATACTTGGCATCAAAATCTCAAGGAAGAGAGGCCATATCATAATAATGAAGGAATAATAATAACAAAAAAATTGCTACATAAAAGAACGTTTGGATTTACTCAGCATGAGACTTTACAGAAAGAGTGTATGAAAAAAAAAATCTAACTTTTACTCTAAATACACAATTAATTTAAAAATATTTATATCATCATATACTTAGTATGAAGAATTTCTAAGAATTAAAATGCCTATTAAAGATTTTTTTTTTTTTTTTCAGCCACACAAATTAATATTAGGGTCAGTGGATCCTCATACTTACTAGGAGATTCTGAA
>NW_006922322.1:21462-22897 GCF_000298275.1 Orycteropus afer afer | reverse complement strand
ATGATTTAAGAATATTGAACAAAGGGTTAAAAATGTGTTTGATGATGAGCAAACCACATTTATTTCATAGCAGTAGATTAATAATAAACTAATAGTTTTTTTTTTTTTTTTTTTGCCATAACTAACATCTGATAAATTAGAGTCTGAGGGCAGGAGATAGACTAAAGGACAGAGAGAACACATTTCATAATTCTTCTAAAGTTTTCTAACTTTAAAAGACAACTATATTTAAACCTTTTTTCTCCTTTGAATTATTTGAATAACCAAGACTTTCTTCATTATATCAGAAATTTAATCAATGCTGCGAAAAAGACAATGAAATGAAATAATGAAAAAGAAGTCCAGATGATCTGAAATTTGACAGAGAGTATCATCTCTGAACCATTTTTTGTATTAACCTCTGTAGTGTAATGGAGACTGTAAGGCTCTTGGGAACAACAGTAACCACAGTGACAGAACACCTGGTTATTGGCATTTCAAACCTTATAATAGATGACTAAGCAGTCCCTAGATACCTGCTGAAATTACTAGGGTGTGTTAGACCATGACAGTTGATAAATTATTACCAGACATAATTTGGAAATGGGTTTCCAAACTTTATCATCATCTCTAAAGGAACAGACACTCTTTGCCTACTGGGAGGAACATGCTGCTAAATAGTTCAAAGAAAAAAAATATATTCATATAAGATGAGCATAACAAATAACAGGATATGGCAAAGTTAAAAAACAAAATAATGTAAAAATAAAAATGGTAATATAGTGCCTAAAGCATTTGACTGTTAGCCAGAAGGCGGGGGGTTCAAACCTACCAGCCACTCCTTGGAAGGAAGATGGGGCAATCTACTTCCGTACTGATACTGCCTTGGAAACCCAAGGAGAGATCACTATGAGTCAGGTCCAACTCGATGCATACTACTGATACTACTACTAAATAACATATATAATGAAATTAATGTTTATCACATAATGAAAATTACTTGGACACTTATACTTTTATGTACAAAGACAATAATACAGTTAAAAGTTAACTGTATAACATGTTTAAATTAGTTTTAAAAATGGCATGTTACTAACATTGGCAACGAATCTACATTTTCATTGGATATGATATAAAAGATACACTGAATTTATACATATTCATGCTTAACTAGTTCTAAGATAATCTTCCCCATGCTGTCAGGGGTTTTCATAGACCAGAATTTAGTTACTATAAAACTTACTGAGTGTCCACTTAATTTTATGCTAATGATTTGGAGATTTAAACAAAACTTCCAATTATGGTAGTGATTTCTCTATTTTAAAAAGCATTGATGTAATTGCCTCAATAACAAAATGACAAATAATCCAATTAAAAAATGGGCAGAAGACATGAATAGACACTTCAGCAAGGAGGATATTCAAGTGGCCAACAAACATATGAAGAAATGCTCACA
>NW_006922322.1:20134-20907 GCF_000298275.1 Orycteropus afer afer | reverse complement strand
GGAAGAAGGGAACACTGTTTGATAGGTAGAGATAAGTATTGATTTGGGTGAAGAGAAGGGCAATGTACCAAATGTGAGTGATCAACATGGTGACATTAACAAAGAGGAAGACATAGAAAGGTGCATGGGAAGTACAGACAACAAAGAGGAACCCTTTTGCACATACAGTAGTGCATTGTCAGTGAAGACAAACATGGGTATACAGGTGGATAGATGGGTGGACAGGCTGAACTAGTAGGTATGTCTATGAAGCGAGGAGTGTACCCAAGAACGTGTATAGGGTTGGCAGACAGAGATCCTATAAGTGTATTTTTATGATCTAAATTCCCAGGTGTATAGTAGAGCTGACAAGAAACAAGGTTGTAGTCACTTCTAGGTCACAGCCAGCTACTCAGAGGGACCAAGTAATTGAACGTGTGGGATCCGGACAATAGTCACAGGGGACATCAAGCTCAGTTGGCATAACATACTGTACAAAACATTGTTCTACCTCCTACTTTGATGAGTAGGGATCAGGATCTTAAAAGCTTGCAAGCTGCCATCTAGATGCAACGATGGTTCTCTTCTCATCCCGAGCAAAGAAGAATGAAGAAAACCAGAGATTCATGGAAAGAATTAGTCCTAGCGACTAGTACAACATGCGATCCACAGCCTATACAATTATGAAACCGGAAGAACTAGATGGTGCCTGGTTACCATTGTCAACCACTCAGATGGGGATCTGTGTAGGAGACCCTGGATAGAGATGGAGAACAATGTGGAGCAAAACTCAA
>NW_006922322.1:18187-19628 GCF_000298275.1 Orycteropus afer afer | reverse complement strand
AAAAAAAAAAAAATGGAAGAAAAAAAAATCATTGATGTAATTGATGTTGAAGGCATTTTTTTTCATTATTACATTATTTTATTTCCTAATACTGTTTTCCAGTCTTTGACTGCTATGAAAAACAAATAACAACAAAACAACAACAAGCCTATTGTGATGACTGAGTCACAATTCTCAATAGTTTGGCAGTTGTTATGTAGTTTGACAGTCATGTAATGATACAGTCATGTATCCCCCATGATGAGATCTGCTATGAGCTGCCAACCAATAAAAAGAGAGTTTCCTTGGGGCTGAGGTCTGCATCCAGTATATATAGACATTTTGGCAAAACTCTCCAGCATTGTGCTCAGTCTGAATTCCACAGTGGGCCCGTCATTGTCTGACATTTGGTTCTTTGGACTTGAGCCAGTAACCTGACATATTGCCTGCTGGTGTTGGGACTCATTACCCTCTACTGCCTGTGAGCCAACAAACTTGACATCTGTGGTACTTTAGGTTATGTGTCTACTTGTCTGGGCCTGGTTTGAGTGGCTGGACAGCTGGATGTAGTTATTCCCCATGGTGAGATTGGTAATTAACTCTATGGTGAAATCTACTGGAGCAGCTGAGTAGCTTCTTTAGGGATGTGGGCTGCTTCCAGTGTATAAGAAACAACTTGGAGGATGGTTTCCAGCTTTTGGCATCTTTGAATCCTGTGTGTAGCTAAGTCATTGTTCAGAAGCCTTCCATGTTGTCTGGCGACCTTAGGACTCTTTTTAGACTTGAATCAATTGCCTGCCACGTGGTTTGGTAAAATTGGGACTGTGCCTTTTCACTTGTATATTTTGGGTTTGTCATCCTCAGTAGCCAACAGCTCCCTGAGTGAAGAACACCTCCAGCTTCAGTAGGCTGGGAGCAAAAGGCAGAGCTGAAGCCCAAGGTTGAGCAGCTTTCACCCAGCCCCTAGAACCTGGCACTTTGAACTCGGATTTTAGCCTCCCAAACTATAAGACAATAAACTCTTTTATGTTCAAACCATCCCATTTATGGTGTTTTCTGTTAGAGTAACCAAAACAACATCATACATGCTGATCTTGCATTGGTGAAACTTTGGTGAAACTCCAGAGAAAGCAACCTGTTCTCTGGCCATCTTCAGTGTTTCATCCCCTGCAAGGTTCATGAGTCAGGAGAAGCCTCTAGCCTGATGTCTGACCCAAGGACTAGGGATGTGCCAACCTCTACAACCAAGTGAGCCATTTCCTTGGGAAAAATATCTGTTTATCTGTGTATCTATCTATCCAATCTATCTATCATCTATCTATCTATCTATCTATCTACCTAAGTTTCACTGGTTTTGTTTTTCTAGAGAACACAGCCTAAGACATCTATTCTAGAAAAATGAATGCTATATTATTTTGTTACTGTTGTAAATAAAGCACTATGTACTTTTTTTTTTTTTTTT
>NW_006922322.1:9233-15242 GCF_000298275.1 Orycteropus afer afer | reverse complement strand
ATATCATTTTCCAGGGACTGTTTCCTTCTGACAAAATGAGTGAAATAAGAGAGAAGAAATCTGGCCATTCTTGCTTCTAAGGAGCATTGCTGCTGTAGTTACTCCAAGACAGATTTGTTTGTTCTAATAGTCAATGGTACATTCAATATTCTTTGCAAACACCACAATTCAAATGCATCAATTCTTCTGTAGTCTTCCTTATTCATTGCCCAGCTCTCACATGCATACACCAAGGCTTGAGTCCAGAGCATCTTAGTCTTCAAAGTGACATCTTGGCTCTTATATATTTCAGAGAGTTCTTTTGCTGCAGATTTGCTCAAAACATACTTTGGTTGCTTTTTTGACTGCTGCTTCTCGTAAGTGTTGATTGTGAACCAAATAAGATGAAATCTTGGACAATATCAATGTTATCTCCATTTATCATTTTTCTTGTAGATCCATTTGTGAGAAGCTTTCTTTTATTTACATTGAGGTATAACCCATACTGAAGATTGTAATCTTTGTTCTTCAACCCTAATTATTTTACAACTTCTTTACTTTCAGCAAGCAAGGTTATGCCATCTTCTTATCACAGGTTGATAATGAGTATTCCTTCAATCCTGAGGCGACATTCTTCTTCATATAGTCCAGTTTGTGAGATTATTTGCTGAGAATGCAAATTGAATAAACACAGTAAAATGATCCAGCTTTGACACTCACCTTTCCTGATTTTAAACTATGCACTATCCCCTTGTTCTGTTTGAATGACAACCTCTTAGTCTATATGCAGGTTCTTCATGAGCATAATTAAGTGTTCTGGAATTACCATTCTTAATGTTATCCATAATTTTTTATGATCCACACAGTCGAATACTTTTCCAATGTCAATAAAACACAGGTAAACATCTTCCTGATACTCTTTACTTTTAACTAAGTTCCCTCTGACATCACCAGTGGTATCTCTCATTCCACATCCTCTTCTGAACCCAGGTTACATTTGTGGAAGTCCCCTGTCAATATACTACTGCAATTGTCTTTGAATTATCTTCAGTAAGGTTTTACTTGCTTGTGATATTAACGATATTGTTGTATAATATCCACATTCTGTTAGATTACCTGTCTTTGGAATGGACAAAAACATGGATCTCTTCCAGTCAGTTGGCCAGGTAACTGTCTTCCAAATTTCTTTGCATGAATGAGTGAGTGCCTCCAGTGCTGCATTGTTGGTTGAAACATCTCAATAGATATTCCATGAATTTCTGGAGCCTAGTTTTCACTATTTTCTTCAGTACAGCTTGGACATCTTTCTTCAGTGCCATGGGATCTTTAATATATGCTAATTCCTGAAATGGTTAAACATCAACCAGTTCTTCTGGATAAAGTTCATCTGTGTATTATTTCCATCTTCTTTTGATGTTTTCTGCAACATTCAATATTTTGCTCATTGTTGTTGTTGTTGTTATGTGCTGTCTAGTCAGACCCGACGCATAGCAACCCTGCCTTGGGTTTCCGAGGCAGTTTCACTATGTAAGTAGATTGCCCCATCTTCCTTCCGAGGAGTGGCTAGTATTTTGCTCATAGAATCCTTCAATATCGCAACTCAAAGCTTCAGCTTTTTTAGTTCTTTTAGCTTGAGAAATGACAAATGTGTTCTTTTTTATTTCCCAACTTCAGGTCTTTGCAAATTTCATTGCCACACTTTACCTCATTGTTTTGGTTACCTAGTGCTGCTCTGGGGAGCTCTGGTAGTGTAGTGCCTATGGCATTTGATGGCTAACCAGAAGGCTGGCAGTTCAAACCCACCAGCCACTCCTCAGAAGGAAAGTTGTGCAATCTACTTCTGTAGTGATACCACCTCAGAAACCCAAGGAGGGGTTGCTATGAGTCAGGTCCTACTAGAGGGCACATAACAACAACAATAACAACTATGCTGCTCTGACAGGAATATACCACAAATGGGGTAGCTGTAACAAAGAAGAGTTTATTCTTTTACAATTTCAGAGGTTAGAAGTCCAAGTGCCAGGTGCCAGGCCCTAGGGGCTGAGTGAAAGTCCCTCATACTTAGGCTTCAGCTCTGCCTCTTGCTCCTGGCCCACTGAAGCTAGAGGTATCTCTTCACCCAGGCAGCTGCTAGCTGTTGAGCCTGACAAACCCAAGATCAACAAGTGAAAAGGCACAGACCCAATATTTAAAAACCACATAGCAGGCCAGTAATTCAAGTGCATTAAAAGTCCCAAGATCGGCAGGGTACATGGCAGGCTGCTGAACAATAACTTAGCTATATTTACGGTTCAATTGTGCCATCAACTGGAGACCTTCCTCAAAGTTGTTTCTTATGTACTGGAAGCAGCCTACATCTTTAAAGCAGGTACTCAGCTGCTCCAGTAGATTCCACCATGCAGTTAATTACCAATTTCACCTTAGAGAATAACTACACCCAGCTGCCCAGCCACTCAACCAGGCCCAGCCAAGTTGACATACAACTTTAACTACCACACTTGTCCTCTTGACCTGCCTTTGAAATCTTTTTTATTTTTTTAACTTCCTATTTTCTCTCATTTGCTTTAGTTACTCTCCATTCAAGAGCAAGTTTCAAAGACTCTTTCTGACATCAATTTTGGTCTTCTCTTCCTTTCCTGTCTTTTTAAATGACATTTTGCTTTCTTTAAGTATGATGTTCTTGATGTCATTCCACATCCCATCTAGTCTTTCAACACAGGTGCTCAATACATCAAGTGTATTCTTCAGATAGTCTTTAAATTCAGGTGTGATATACTCAAGACCACATTTTGTCTATCCTGGACTTGTTTGAACTTTCTTCAGTTACAATTGAAATTTGCATATGAGCAATTGATGGTCTGTTCTACAGTCAGCCCCTGGCCTTGTCCTGATTCACAATATTCATGATGTAGTCAGTTAAGTTCCTATGTATAACATCTTGGGAGGTCCATTTGTATAGTCACCATTTATGTTGTTGAAAAAAGCTATTTGCAATGAATAAGTCATTGGTCATGCAAAATTCTATCACACAATCTCTGGCAACATTTCTATCACTATACATATATTTTCCAACTATTAATGCTTTGTCTCTGTTTCCAACTTTTTCATTCCAATCACCAATAATTATCAATTTGTCTTGATTGCATTTCTGGTCAATTTCAGACTACAGAACTTGTCAAAACTCTTAAATTCCTTCCTATTTGACTTTAGTGGTTGCTACACAAATTTGAATAATAGGAGAATTAACTGGTCTTCTTTGTAGGTGTGTGGATATTATCCTATCACGACAGCAATTTATTTCAGTATATGTGGTGGTTAAGATTGTGTGTCAACTTGGCTACACCTGGTGGGTGGCTGGGCAGCTTGATGTAGCATTCCCCATCATGAGACAGGTAATCAACTCCACGGAATCTACTGTGAGCAGCTGAGTAGCTGCTTTGGGGTTTGTGGTCTGCTTCCCTGTATATAAGAAACAGCTTTTGGAATGATCTGTAGCGTATGGCACTCTTGGAACCTGCATGTAGCTGTGTCATTCAGCACCCTGGAATGCTTTGTCGACCTTGGGACTTTCAATGGACTTGAATTAATGGCCTGCTATGTGGTTTGGTAACATCGGGACTGTGTCTTTTTACTCGTCAGCCTTGGACTTGTTAGTCTTAGCAGCCGGTAACTGTCTGAGTGAAGAAAAGCCTCTGGCTCCAGTGGGCTGGGAGCTGGCGGCAAAGCTGAAGCCCATGGTTGAGGGGCTTTAACCATGCCCCTAGAGCTTAACACTTTGAGCTCAGACTTGATGACTGCAAACTGTAAGAGAATAAACTCCTGTTTGTTCAGCCATCGCATTGGTGGCATATTTCTATCAGAGTGGCACTAGATAACCAGAACAATATATATCTTGAAATGTTATTTTTCAAGATTAATGTGTCTCCATTCCTGTTTACTTTTTCATCCATGGCATAGTCAACCACTTCACTGTTCCACTCAAAATGGCCAATATCAGTCCATTTCAGCTTACCAATGCTTAGGATATCTATTGTTATGCATTCCATTCCATTTTTGACAACCTCCAATTTTCCTAGATTCATATTTCATGCATTCCATGTTATGATTATTAATAGATGTTTACAGCTGTCTTTTCTCATTTTGAGTCATGCCACATCAGTAAATGAAAGTCCCAAAATCTTTACTCCATGTATGTAATTAAGGTCAACTCTATTGATGGACTCATTTTCCTCAGCATTATGTCAGACAATAAGGAGGTTTGGTGGCACAGTGCCTAAGGCATTTGATTACTAACCAGAAGGTTGATGGTTCAAACCTACCATCTACTCTATGGAAGAAAGATGGAGAAATCTACTTCTGTAAAGATTTACCACCTTGGAAACTAAGTAGGAGTCACTCTGAGTCAGAATCAACTTGACGGCAGTGAGTTTGGTTTGTTTTTTGTTTATAACAGACAATGTTTCCCTGTTATTCAAAGATTACCACAGCCAATTTTTTTTTTCACAAATGGACCTAGCCACATCCTTCTTCATAGTCTGTCTTAGTCCTTAGTCTCCACTGAATCCTGTCCACCAGGGGTGACCCTGCTGGTATTTGAATTACCTGTGGCATCACTTCTAACATGGCAACAACATGCAAACTACAACAGTATGACAAACTGGCAGATGAGTGGTGGAAAAAAATTAGATGATCCAAATGACAATTAAAAATGTGATATTCTTTTGCAGTGTAGTAGTTTATCTAGCTTTTTTTTTAAGTTATGTTTGAAGAAATTAATTTATATAACCACACAAAGTTAATAAGGAAAGCAGATCTTTACCTTACATTTTGATGTATTCAATCAGCATCTTCCAGTACCTCTTAGAAGATTGTCTTTAGAATGCACTACAATCAAACACGGTCATGTTAATTAGTTATATTTATTAATGGAAATATCTTCAAAAGAAAGCCACATGTAATTTTGAGGATCCTATTATGAACCAATATTTTTACAATCTTTAGCTAAATAGTATATATTGTTTATTTGTCATAACAAGTTTTATAATAATGTTTAATTTATAGATTCTGTGCGGATTGAGAATATTAGTAATTGCATTTTTTCATAATTGATCAATATTTACCGTATTTTAAATATCATTGGTTTCAAAAACAAAAAAAAGTTATTTATAATTTATCCATTTAATTTCAAGTTATTTTAGATACGTATTTACTTCACTTTTTTCAAAATAAAAAAGTCTCATGTCACTCTTTTTCCTATCTTTTCCATTTATTCTCATGCTAACTTTGAAATATGTTTATGATCTTTCTACAAGATAAGAGGAGCAAATTGAAATAATATTAATTGGAGTAAATTGATAAAATTATTATAGGTTTTTTTGTCTTCATTGTATGGTTTACAATAACTTGTAAATGTCTATCAATAAGTACATTAAAAACAAATAACAAAAATTAAAAATTAATATTTGTATGTTATAATATTAGAATGGATATCTAGATAGGAAACATTATAAATAGAGATATATGAAGTAACTTCCCATAATTATCTCCTTGTATGTGAATCAGTGAAAACGTGAACTTGAAAATATATGCTCATTAACAAAGGGAGGCCATAAAGAAATATTGCTTGACTTATTAAATAAAATATCACTCTTTGCCAGGATTAGTGAGATAGGTTTATGGTAAGAAATTTCAGAAACTGCATGGTTCAGAAATTCCTTGAGTGATAATTTAACTGTACAGAAGCAAGTCAAATCCTTTCAGATTTCTAGAAACAGCTAACTAAAAGGATGAAAGAGAGCAAATATTTAAAGCAAACTTATTTAAAGAAAACTTTTAATCTAACAAAATATATAAATATAAATTAATAAATAATAGAATAAAATTAGCAACATATATACAAATATATATATACATGTATATATATTTTGTTTGTGTATATATATACACATACACACACACACACACACACACACACACATATGTAAAGATTCCCATGCATGCAAACTTTGAAGTGATACTGTAGATTGTACA
>NW_006922322.1:5004-8312 GCF_000298275.1 Orycteropus afer afer | reverse complement strand
AGGAGAAACCCATTGTTGCATCTAGGTGGCCACTTACAAGTGTTTAAGATCCCAGTTGTTACTTGCCAAATTAGGATGTGGAACAATATTTTTGTATAGTATCTTATGCCAATTGAGCTTGATGTCCCCTGAGACCATGGTTCCGAGCCCACAGGTACAAATACTCAGTCCCTCTGGGTAGCTGGCTGTGGCCAAGAAGTGACCACAGCTTTGTCCCTTTTCAGCTCCACTATATTCCTAGAAATTCTTACAGAACATACAAATACACTTGTAGAAACATTGTCTGCCACCCCTATACATGGTCTTGGGCACACTCCCCCATGCATAGACATATCTAATAGTTCAGCCTGGCCACACATCTATCTGCCCATATATCAATGTTTGCCTTCACTGATGATGCAGTACTGCATGTGCAACAAGTTCATCTTTGTTGTCTGTACCTCCCACAGACTTTTCTCTGTCTTCCTCTTCCTCAATGCCACTGGGTTGCTCACTCACATTTAGTATATTGTCCTTCTCTTCACCCAAATCAATACCTGTCTCTACCAATCTAACAGTGTTCCCTACTCTACCCTCCCACTCCTGGTAACCAACAAAAAAAAAAAAATTTCCTTCCATATATAAATTTTCCTTAACTTTTTACAATAAAGGACTAATACAATATTTGTCTGTGATTGATTTATTTCCTCCATTATGCTTGTAGGAGCATAATGTCCTCCAAGTTCAACCACATTATGTGGTATTTTGCAGATTCTATGTGGTTCTTTAGGAGTGCATAATATTCCATTGTGTGTATGTACCATAATTTGGTTATCCATTCTTCTGTTGATGGGAACCTAGGTTATTTTCATCTTTGGGTTATTGTAAATAGTGCTGTGATGAACATGGGTGTACATGTATCTGTTTTTCTCCTGGCTCTCACTTCTTTAAGATATATACTTAGTAATTGAATGGGTGTGTCAAATGGTATTTCTAATTCCAACTTTTTAAGGAATCACCACTCTGGCAACATAGTCCCTAAGGCACTTGACTGCTAACCAGAAGGCTGGCAGTTCAAACCCACCAGCCACTCCTCAGAAGGAAGGTTGGGCAATCTTTTGTGATACTGTCTCAGAAACTCAAGGAGTCACTGTGAGTCAGGTCCGACTCAATGGCGCATAACAATGACATACTACTTTCCATGGTGGTTGTATCATTGTACCCACCATCAGTGTATGAAAGTCCCAATCTCTCCACATCCTGGCCAGCATTTGCTGTTTTCTGTCTTGTTGAACTTTGCTACTAGTACTGGGGCAAGATGGTATCTCATTGTTGTTTTGATTTTCATCTCTAATTGCTGATGATCATGAGCATTTCTGCATATGTTTTTTGGTTGCCTTAATTTCCTCCTTGGTGAAGTATCTATTCATGTCTTCTGCCCATTTTTTTAATTTGATTATTCCTCTTTTTGCTGTTGAGGTGTTGGAGTTTTCTATAAATTCTAGAGGTAAGTTCCTTGTCAGATATGACATTGCTGATTTTTTTTTCCCAATCTGTAGGTTCTCTTTTGACTCTTTTGGAGAGTCTTTGGAAGCACATGCAAATTTAACTTTGAGAAGGTCCCATTCATCTAGTTTCTTTTCTGCTGTTTGTGCATTTTGAGTTATGTCTGACAGTCTATTTATGCCATATATTACTCAAAACACGCTGCTGTTGAGTCGGATCTGACTCATAGTGACCCCTATTTGAGTTTTCAAGGCGGTATCACTACAGAAGTAGATTGCCCAACCTTCCTTCTGAGGAGTGGCTGGTGGCTTTAAACCACCAGCCTTCTGGTTAGCAGTCAAATGCCTTAGGCACTACACCACCAGAGTGCCATGCCATATATTTCACTCATTGCCTTCTTAGTCCAATCTGATTCATAGTGACTCCTGTTTGAGTTTCTGAAGCAGTATCACTATGGAAATAGATTGCTCAACCTTCTTTCCAAGGATTGGTTGGTGAGTTTGAACTGCCAGCCTTCTGGTTAGCAGTCACTTGCCTTCAGCACTATGCAACCAGAGATCCTATGCTATGTATTGTTGTTGTTGTTGAGTGCCATCAAGTCAGACCCAACTCAACAACCCCTATATATGCCCCTAGTTTTTTTTTTTCTTTGAGGAAGTTTATAATTTTAGGTTTCACATTTAAGTCTTTGATCCATCTGGAGTTACTTTTTGTGTGTGATGTGAGGTACAGATCTTGTTTCATTTTCTGCAAATGGATATCCTGTTTTGCCAGCAACATTTCTTAAATAGACAATCTTTTCCCCATTGAATGGATTTTCAAAGGTCAGCTGACTATAGTTTGATCAATCTATTTCTGGGTTCTCAATTCTATTCCATGGGTCTTTGTATCTGTAGCTATACAAATTCCAGGCAGTTTTGACTACTGTGGCTGTATAGTAGGTATTTAGATCTAGCAGTGTGAGAAGTCCTAGTTTGTTTTTCTTCTTCAATAGTGCTTTGCTTATTCAAGGTCTCTTTCCTTTCCATATATAGTTAGTGATTAGTGTTTCCGTATCCTTAAAGAATGTTGATGGGATCTGGATTGCGATTGCATTGAATGTATAGATTGCTTTGAGTAGAACTGATATTTTCACAATGTTCAGTCCTTCTATCCACCAGCATGGTATGTTCTTACATTTATGTAGATTTCTTGTGTTTCTTTAAGTAGTTTTTTATAGTTTTCTTTGTACAAGTCTTTTATGTCCCTTGTAAATTTATACCCACGTATTTTACTTTTTTGGTAGCTATTTTCAATGGTATTGATTTCCTTATTTCTTTTCCAGAAATCCCTTTGCTAGTGTAGAGGAACCCAACTGATTTTTGGATGTTGATCTTGTATCCTGCCACAATGCTAAATCTCTCAATTAGTTCCAGTAGACTTTTGACTCAGTCTCTTGGGTTTTCTAGGAATAGGATGATATCTTCAGCAAATAAGGATAATTTGGCTTGCCTTTTATTTCCTTTTCTTGCCTTATTGCCCTGGCTAGGACTTCCAATAAAATGTTGAATAGAAGTGGTGATAGAGGGCATCCTTATCTGGTTCCTGTTCTCAAAGGGCATGGTTTCAGTCTCTCTCCATTGAGAATAATATTGACTGTTGGTTTTGCATATACACCCTTTATTATGTTGAGGAATGGCCCTTCTATCCTATTTTGCTGAGACTTTTCATCAGGAATTGGTATTGGATATTATCAAATGCCTTTTCTACATCAATTGATATGCTCATGTGGTTCTTTTCCTTTGTTTTATTTATGTGGTGGATGATGTTTATTGTTTCTGTAA
>NW_006922322.1:2666-4554 GCF_000298275.1 Orycteropus afer afer | reverse complement strand
GTGTTAGTTGAGGTAAATAGTTTGTTTCTAGAAATCTATCCATCTCTTCAGATTTTCAAATTTGTTGGAGTACAGTTCTTCATAATATGCTGATATTATCATTTTTATTTCAGTGGGTTCTGTTGTGATTTCAACCTTTTTGTTTCTCATTCATGTTATGTGTATTCTCTCTCTCCTTCAATTTGCTCGTGGTTTGTCAATTGTATTAATCTTTTCAAAAACCAACTTCTGGTCTTATTAATTTTTCTATACTCTTTCTATTTTCTGTTTCATTCATTTCTGCTCAAATCTTTATTATTTCCTATCTTCTGGTGATTGTAGGCTTTTCTTGCTCTTCTTTTTCTAATTGTTGGAGATGTTGGTTTAAACTATTGATTTTAGCTCTTCCTTCTTTTTTGATGTGTGCATTTATTGCTAAAAATCGGCCTTTGATCACTGCTTTTGTTGTGTCCCAAAGATTTTGGTATGTTGTGTTTTCATACTTGTTTGATTCAAGGAATTTTTTTAATTTCATTTTTTATTCTTTTTTTTTTTACCCATTCATTCTTAAAGAGGGTGTTGTTCAGTTTCCATGTAGTTGCTCCTTTTCCATTGATCTTCCTGCTCTTGATTTCTAATTTAATAGCATTTTGAACTGAGAAGATGCTTTGGAGTATTTCAATGTTTTTAAATTGAATAAGGCTTGCTTATGGCCTAACACATTGTCTATCATGTAGAATGCTCCATGTGACGTGAAAAAGAATGTATATTGTGCTGTTGTTGGGTGAAATGGTCTGTAGCTGTCTATAAAGTGAAGTTTGTGGATTCTATTGTTTATCTCTTCTGTGTCTGTTGATTTTCTTTCCAGTTGTTCTATCTTTCATTGAAAGTGGTGTATCAAAGTCTCCTATTACGACAGTGGAGTCATCTATTTGCCATTTCAATTCTGTTAAAGTTTGATTTCTGTATTTTGGGGCACTATATCCATAAATATTTATTATGATAATATCTTCTTATTTCATTAGATCCTGTTATCATTATATAATGTCATTCCTTGTCTCTTATGGTGGTTTTTGTCTTAAAGTCAATTTTATCAGAAATTAATTTTTCCACTCCTGCTCTTTTTTGCTTGCCATTTGCTTGATATATCTTTTTCCAACTTTTGATTTTTTAATCTATTTTTTCTTTCTCTCTAAGGTGTCTCTTGTAGACAGCATATTGGTCAGTTTTATTTTCTTATTCAGTCTGCAACTCTCCATCTCATGAGTGATGCTTTTAATCCATTTGCATTCAGTGTAATAATCTACAAGTATGAATTGTTTGCTGTCCGTTTGGTATTTGTTTTTTCATGGTGTTGCTGATTTATTTGTTTCATATAATTTTCTGTGCTGAGCTCATTATGCTTATGAATTGTGTTATCATTTCCTTTGTTGCTATTGTTTTAGTATTTGTTAAATATTTTTGCTTGTTTTCTTTTTTTATTGTGATGTGAAGGTTTATCCTTTTTTTCTGAGGTTACCCTGTGATTTATAGTTTTCTCCCCAAGTTTAGAATAGTCCATTCTTTCTTGCAACTCTCTTGACTTCCTCACAGATCACAAGTTCTGTAACTGTACTATTTTTTCTCTCTTTTTGGTTTGTAGTTGTCCTCATTTGACAATTGATGTCTCTGGTTCCCTGTTTACAATTTTATAAGCCTATTTTACTCTGGATACTTCCATAGTTTTGTTGGCTTTTGAGTTATGTCATCTTGTGTATTAATGTTCAGTTGGTGTTTGCTATTATTAGTTCTCTTTTCAAAGGACTCTCTTCAGTATCTCTTGTGAAGTTAGTCTTGTTTTAAAAATTTCCTTAATTTCTGCTTACCTAGAAATCTCCTAATTTCACCATCAGATTTGAGGGACAATTTT
>NW_006922322.1:0-2048 GCF_000298275.1 Orycteropus afer afer | reverse complement strand
CAGTTGGTGGAGAAGGAAGTGATGGCTGTCCCTCAGTAAGTGGAGCCACTGGAGTTGGGGGTGTGGTTGTGTAATATGGGCACAGCTGCTGACTCCCACTCAATTAGCAAAAACAATGATAAAAAAAAAATCAAAAAATAAAAACAAGTGGACAAAACACACCCCACATAAACACACAGGAACAATCACCCCCCAAAAAAAAGAAAGAAGAAAGGAAAAAAAGAAAAAAAAAAACAAACAAATATCTGGGGATGAGGCAATAAGAAAAAAGAGGCAGAATAGGAGAATAATGGGAAAAATGCAAAAAGAAAAACAAGGAATGGGTTAACCATGAGAAAGAAAAAAAATGGGAACCAGGAACAGAGAAAAGAGAAAAAGTTAAAACTAGAACCTGGAAAGGGAAGAATAGAGAATAATAATAAAATAATGAACAAAAAAAAAAATTATAATAACGACAGTAATAATTTAAAAAAATAAGCAAAAGCAAACAAACTAAGAAAAAAAGGAAAAATAAAAAGATCTGGGCCAAGAAGGCCAGAAAACCCAGTCTCCATCAGAGCACACAGACTGGGATAGAATTCCTGCCAGCCCAGAAGGTGGGTGAGAGTAAGAGATGGCCACACCTCTGTTCACCAAGAGGGTTTGGGATATATGAGTAACAAGGGGAATAGTGTACCTTTCCAGTTGTTTACATCCAGAATGTCCTTATGGTTCCTGGCAAGTGGAGCCTATTCTTAGGTTCTTGGAATCTGAGAGAATTTTGTCACCTTAAATACTGCTTGTAAACATTCAAAATTGCTGTGCCCTCCAGATAGCCAAAATTCCAAAGTTCAGACTGTCTCCCTCTTTGTTGCTTCCCCTTTTATTCACCAGCTACCAGTGCAGTCCTCCATGAAGCCCCAGGCTAACAGATCCAATTTTTAGGTTAATTCTTAGGTCCTAACATCACTTGGCAATATCTTTCAGGATTGCTAACATACCACAGTTCTATATGTCTCCTTTTTCAGTATTGTCATGCAAGTTCTTCTAGTAGTTGGAGTTTAGTGCATTTTGTATCCTTCCTTTCAAAGCTCAGAGCTCCAGGCTTATCTTTTGTATCTGTGTTAATTGGTTCCCCTTTTCTTTGTTGAAGAGGGTCTGTGTAGTTTGTCTGCTTATTCCATCCTCTTACCGAACTCCCCAGGTGATCACTTTTCATCTTTCCTGCTACCATTCTGCCACTTGGAATGGTTAAGTCACTATTTTGAGTCCTGAAGATCAAGGCTTGCAGAACAGAGAAACATGATGACCTTAGGTCTACAATGCTTTCTTGAAGCAGAACTGACATACTGTTCCTGAACTATAATGAACTTTAATATTGCAAGAGAGAAATAAAAATTTATCTCATTAACTCACATTTTTCTCACCTCATGTTGCTATAACAAATCCTAATTACAACTTATTTTTTCTTTCTCTAGAGTGTTCAGGAAGAGGAACTCTCAGATCATTGCAGGTGATTTCCATTCTGTTTTAGAAAACATATATTAAAATTGTCATTCAACATGATAACCAAGTTCGGAGTATTAGTGGACAGGATATAAAAGATTTAAAACGTTGCTTATTAGGTGCTTCTTGCTTCTTGTAACAGGGACCAATTAAATCAATGATCTCAAAGTAGAGATAGAACAAAAAACAAACAAACAAAAAACTCACTGCTGTCAAGTTGGTCCTGACTCAGTTTTTCCTTGGATTTCCAATGCAGTATCTCTACGGAAGTAGAATGCCCAATCTTCCTTCCTAGGAGTGGCTGGTGTGTTTGAACCACTAGTCTTCTAGTGATCAGTCAAATGCTTTAGGCACTATGCCACCAGAGCTACCAGATCTAGACCAGTGGTTCTCAAATTGTGTTTCAAGCACCCTTGTCTAGAAACTATACAGAGTTGAAAAAGTTGATTTTTGACCCAAATTTTTGACAAAAAGCAATCATTACCATGAAAAGACATTTATTAGGTGTAACAGAGATGGAAATTAAAACCATAATGAGACAATACTTCACTCCCGATAGAATA
>NW_006922321.1:987469-988098 GCF_000298275.1 Orycteropus afer afer | reverse complement strand
GGGACAGTTTTGCCGGGTATATAATTCTTGGTTGAAAATTTTTCTCTTTCAGGGTTTTATATATACCATCCCGTTGCCTTCTCACTTGCATGGTCAGTTGAGAAATCAGAGCTTATTTCCACTGGTTGTCCTTTGTATGTAACTTTTTTTGTTTTTCCTGTGCTGCTTTCAGGATTCTGTCTTTGTCTTTGTTTTTGATGCATTTGATGATGATATGTCTTGGTGATTTTCTTTTGGGGTCTATCCTCTTTGGGATTCATTGGACTTCCTGAATGGACATATCTTTCTCTTCCAACAGATATTGGACAATTTTTTCAGTGGTTTTATTTTTTCTTTTCCTGTTCTGGAATTCCAGTGACACATAGCTTATTTCTTTTGATGGTGTTGCACATGAACCTTAGGCTTTCTTCATTTTGTTTTGATCTTTTTTCTGATTGATCCCTTTCCAAAGAATTGGTCATGTATTTGTCCTCAATCTCATTAATTCTGTTTTCCACTGCATCAATTCTACTCATTTGTCCTTTCAATGTGTTATTTATTTCTGACGATTTGTATTAATCTTCTGGATTTCTATCTATAGATTTTGAATCATATCTATTTTTTCATTTATTTTGTCATTTTGTTCTTGT
>NW_006922321.1:976508-986642 GCF_000298275.1 Orycteropus afer afer | reverse complement strand
TGCAGTCCCTGGCTAGCAGGACTGATTTTTAGGTTAATTCTTAGGTCCTAACACCACTTGGCAATATCCAAGCTTTCTGTGCTGTCAGGACTGCTGCCAGACCTCAAGTCCGTCTGTCTCCTTTTTTGGTGTTTTCATGCAAGTTTTCCTGTTAGTTGGAGTTTTGTCCACATATATATCCTTCCCTTAAAAGCTCAGGGGTCGAGGATTATCTTCAGTATCTGTGTTAATTGGTTCCCCTTTTCTTTGTGGAAGAGAGTCTATGCAGTCTTTCTGCCTACTCCACCATCTTACTGGAACCTCCTATGACAGACTCTTACAAATGTATTCTTTGCCATAGACTCCTAGGAGAATTTAATCACTATCAAACCCAAACTAAGATCATGAAACAAATTTGTTTTGTTGGTGTTTTGTTTTCCCTGCATGTTAATAATCAATGTACCTTTCCAACTTGCAATTGGTAGAGAATATTTTATTTAGGAAGAATTATTATGGAAGTCCATTTTGATAGAAGATGTGTTCCCATTGTTCAGGGTATAAATGATTTTAACATGTTCAGCTGATTGATCACTATTATTTTACTCTGCTCAGTTATCATTCCAGTTTTTGCTCTTTCCCAACTTGTTTCACCAAAAACGCTTCTAAAATCTTTAATCAGTATTACAACTCAGCTCATAAAAGTGAAGTCACGGTAGGTTCACTTTCCTTTCCCCCACACACCTCTCAGATAGAGTACAGGACAATATACCAAGAAAGGTATGATTTCATCATTCCTTTGTTTTATATCACTTCATTTTTATTCAACTAGCTTCTCTCTGCAGGTAGCTGAGCAGACAAGCACACTGCTTAGACCTGTTCTGGCACATCCAGTACTGTGTCAGTGGAGGGAAATCTTTAGATTAAAACTTGTTTTCAAACTTCTGTAAAGACAAGATTATAACCAGGATGTTATGGTGGGAGTATACATTTGTAACGGTTTTAAAGAGGTGCTTTCAAATGATCTGAATCTTACTGTGAGACTGCAAACAAGGCTTGCTCTACCTTTTTTATTTTGCCTTGTCTTCCACTCTCCCCATCTTGTACCCACAAATCAAGTGCTCATGCACACACCTGCACATACTCAGCATTCTGTGCTGAATTTTCTATCCGTAGGGACAATTGAACAGTATTAGAAACTTTGGCTATCCCCCTCCATGTGTGTAGCATTAAGCTGACAATTTATGCCTGCAGGTGGCTGCTTGCAAATGCAATTAGGCACTAACCCCCAGTGGGAGGGCTCAAGTGTGCCTAATTAGTTGGTCCAGGACTGTATTAATACTAGGAACTTTCCACCTGTGAGAAAAATGGACAGCTTATTCCAGAAAAAAAAATGATATATATGGCCAGGTGCATAGGCCATGGTAGTCAGTGTTATTTCATAAAGAGGACTGTTAAAGCATGAGTCCATTATGTGTAGGTGGACTTGGATCATCCTGGCTCATTAACAAAGATCTTTTCTCAAGAAAGAAAAAACCTGTTTCCTGCTTGAGACTTTTGAACAATCAGTGCTTGATTCTTCCAAGGTAAGGTTTTGCAATTTAGTGGAAGGAACACAGGTTTTAGAGTAATACTGCCCAGTATTCTAAAACAGATAAGCCTAGTGATAAGCAGAGTTTTGCTCCCTCATTGCTTGATGCTAGTCTCATACTTTCTCTTATTTTACACAGGATCCAGGACACAATATGAAAGGGGTGAATATCATGTCATGAGAAACTAATAATTGAGATCTTGAGATCTTAGTGAGTCTCAATCTGAAACAGTTAAACTTCTAGGAAACACAGGTTTAGATAGGCAGATTATGTTATTTCCAAACTGCATTTTATAAGATCACCCCAGGGTCACAACATCCCCTGAAACATCTTTCTCAGTTACAAACCTATAGGGTGTTCATTATGGCTTGTGGGTTGTGAAAGTTGTATGCTGCTGTAAGTTGTAGAATAAAACTTGCAATAAAAATTGTTGGAATGATTTCTGGTATGAATCAGGAGGAAAAGGCAAGAGGCCTTGAGAGGAAGAGGTGGGAGCAAGAATTAAGTGTTCATGGCATAGGAGCAGTCTGGGAGAAGGGACCCCAGTGATAATGAAGAGTATGGAGGAGATGAGAGAAAAGGCAGTGACTAGTTCACAGCAACACCCAGAAACATGACTGTCCTAGATGACAAATTAACTTGACATAAGTGAATTTCAGCTCTACCAATGGTAGAATGATTGACCAGCAAAAACTCCACTGAGACAGTACGATATTAAGAGTTCAGTCTACAGGTTTAGACTGTCTGGATTTGAATCCACATTCCATCACCTACTAGCCCTGTCTTTGAACAAGTTACCTGATCCTTTGATATTGTGAGTCTGAGAGCTCTGGTAGCCTCCAGGAAAATCTTTAACCAGAAACCTTTTAGTGTCAGCATTACTAACAGAACTTTTGGACTCTTTAGGGCCTTTATCTGCCCTCCAGTCTCAGCAGGTATCAAGGAACTTCCTCCGAACTCAGCACCATCACAAAAGCCATCCGGATTCAGCACGTATCGGAGATTTGCTCGACTCCTGAAAGTCTCCCACATACCTGAGCCGCATCCTCCCTAGATAATATTTTCCTTAGTGAACTTTGGAGCCGGGGGGTTTCTTTACGTCCCCCAACATCTTAGATCACTGCCCTAAATCCCTTAGCAACAACCAATCATCTGTACCCTCTTGCCCTGGTGCTGCCCCTCCCCATATTGTTCCATAAATTTGTGAGAATACTGGAGCACAGGGTCTTTTGCTTAAGCCACTGACCTGGTAAGGGCAAAGACCCTAACTTAAGTTAGCTAATAAACTTTCCTATTGCATTTGCATTGTCGTGTGTTGGCATATTCCTCTCCGAGCATCTCCTTCATAACCTGGGCACAACAATATCTCAAATGGATTTAAGAATAATATCTCTTTTACAGAATGACTGTTAAGGTTAAATGGGAAAATCCATGCAGAGTGCTTGGGGATGGTAGGTGGTCAATGTTTGCTAGCTCTCAGTATTGGATTTTAGGTACAGTTCTATCCTATGTTCTACTCTATAGCTTGGAAGATGGGAAAAGATCTCTAAGTGGTCAAAAAAAATTCCAAAACAAGAAAGAGATGATGAGGAAATGTTCACAAACAAGGAAACAAGGGCACTCATCCAGTCAATGTGGCTCTGTTTCCTTTAAACCAATTCATCTGTCTCTTATCTCCTTTCTACTTATCCTTCCAGGTTCAATTCAACTGAAGCTGACCTTAATAAAGCTTCCTCCAGTCACACAGATCAGAAAATTAATTCTTGCTTCCTTTAAGTTCCCAAAGTGCACTGTGTTTACCCTTACTTGCAGCAGTTAGTTCTTTCCGCTTGGTACTGTGGTTAATTGCATTAGTTTCTCACCAGCTAAATTAGGAAATTCTTAAGGACTCATTTCTGATTCCAAATAGAGATTTGTTTTGCACAGAGTAAACAATTATATAAATGCCTATTTAATTAACATTGAAGTCAGGAAATATTTTCATGAACAATGAGTCACTGAACATGACGACGCATGTGCACACACACACATACACACACACATGAATACAAACACACAATTGACAGTGGTTCACCAAATTTGTCTCAAAAATGAAAGTGTATGAATAGCTTCACTTTACAACACAATTTCTGGGGAAAAAACAATGTATTATTCTTAAAGTGAAGGACCCAGAACTAGCCCCACCCTATCTCAATTTTGTATCCTGAATTAAACTCACAGAAAAGGTCAAGGAAAGAGGCCAACAGCAGTACACTTAGAATTGTATTATCTAAAGGAAATTGCAGTAGCTCTTTGTTATTCTCTGTTATGGACAGCAGGGAAGATGAGAATCCATCTGACATATATGGCAGGAACACAATGGTAAATTTCCTTGCAATTGCAAATATATATATATATATATTTAAATGTTTCTCACAATAGTCATTGTCACAGCCACTGGACCTGAGCCTAGGACCACCTCACCCAAGTAACTGCTATGCAGGGATAATTTAGACATTAAATTGCATACAGCTGCTCATTAAAGTTTATCATCAAAGCCCTACAAATTCCCAGGCTTTTTTTCTGTGAAAGCCGTTTTCCTCATGTCATTGGCACTAGAGAAACAAGGAAGCTTTCCAAACAGGAAATTTAGGTCAGATTTTTAGAACATTTTTTCAAATGATTTCTCTATGTGTGTCTTTTTCATTCTCTTTCTCCATCTCTGTATTTCTCTGTGTTGTGCTTGTGTGTATGTATGCCTATCTTTCTCATTCTCTGTCCCTCTCTTTTGCTCACACACACATACACAGAATATTTTGAGTGCACAGACTCATCCAAAATGAGTGGTGTCCAATCACCACTAAAACAACAGTCCTTTCTCTTTCTATGTAAGAGGACTTTAGATTATTATTTTTTTAAAAGTCAGTGTTTGAGTCCAGAATAGCTTTTCTTTTTAGTCTCAAGAAGTACAATAATCAATTCCTTTAAGAGACAAAAGTATGTTTTTCCCAAATATATTGCACAGAAAAGATAAGGCAGCTTCTCCCTGGGGAGATGGGAAGAACAAACAGTCTTGTCACCACAGGAAGGCTGCTGTAAAGGTGGACACATCCCCCCTGCCACCCTGATTAGAGAAAGCCAGGAAATGAAAGGCTATTTACTTGGGAAGTACCATGAGAACCATGCTGCAGTTCAACTCTGACAGGGAAAGGGAAGAAACAACCAAATCTGGGAAAGGCTGTGACTGCAGCCTGGCATTTTCTCCCATCCTCCAAGTGTGGTCTGTTTCTGAGTTTGTGAGTACAATGCAGAGGACTATGACTGCTTTCCCCAGGACAGAACTCGAAAGCTGGGTGGAGGTACCTGACAAAGCTTTTGGACAGGAAAGGAAACTATAAAACAGTACTCATTCAGGCTGCCTAGAGGGAAGAATGCATTAGCATAGATAACCTGTGTCACTTTAGCAAAGCTGGAACTATGTTTCCCAAGATTCCCTGCCTTGCATAATTCTGTGGGCATGGATCACAAGAAATATACATTGTGGGATTAGAAGATTGAAGTTAAGCATCAGCCATATTATTTCCAAGCTCTTAAGGTCGGTGCACAAAGAGCAGGGCCCTGGGCACTGTTGTAGTTCATATACGGGATTGCTGCTTTACTGGTTCCCCTTGTTGATGTGGGGCAGATGCCAGGCACACAGTTCCTTCACTCCTGCCAGGTCTCCTTCTTCAGCTTCTCCAGCTCCTGAGCCAGGAGCAAACTTAGCTCCATTATGAAGCTCTAGTTTTTCCTGCAGGCTACTTGCATCACTCAAGTTAGAGGCTTCATAGCAGTGAGAAGTTGATGTGAGTTTCACTTCTACCTTTTAAGTTCCAGCTGGTCCTCTTGGTTCATCTTTCCTTCTTGACTACTTTGACTGCTGACTTCAGTCTCCAGCACTAAATAACAACCATATATAAACTGCTTGAGCAGCACTCATAATTGTGAAATATCAAATACCTGTAGTAAATCCTTCAATCTGTGTTACACCTAGTTGTCCTGTTTCTCTGGTCAAATCTAATATGATCTGAATCCCAAATGATAAGCCACCAATGTTCTTGGTGCTGGGGTGACCTGTTTATTAACCAGATGATTTGATATAGGCAAGATAGAACTCTTAAATTTCTGATAAAATTAAGCTATGAAAATACAGTTGCATAAAGTATGGAACAAGAACATATATGTACAAACAGCATGTTACCTAGAAACATCTCCATGAGACTCATTTTTGTGAACAAATATGAACAGCTAGATAGCCAAAGGAATACTGAACTATGAATATTTAATCCAAGCTGGTTTAGAAAAATAACATTGCTCTCTGTAACTTTGAGAAATAAAAATGATTGATTGTGGTATTTTATATACTACTCCTTTATACTCCATCTCATTTCCAAAATTATTTGAAGCAGCTTGCAAATAATTGCTTTGTTGTTGTTGTTGTTATGTGCCGTCGAGTTGGACCCGACTCATAGCGACCCCTTTATATACTCAAAATAAGTCAATATTGAAATTGAGACAAAAGGAAAATATGGCTAGAAATTAAAAAAAAAAAAACAGATCAGGAATGAGGTTAGTTCAGAAAAATGTACAAATTCAAAAGAATGAATGCAATTAATTCCTGTGTAGTCAAGTATAATAAGCATGAGCAGTGTGGTGTTGTGACCTAAAAACCTAATGAAGTATTAGATCAAAATTTAGTACTTGAATGTAGAAACTGGTAATGAAATTTTACTCTGCACTAATTACATCTCACCTAAAACACTTTATTTAGTTTATGGTTCCAGGACCTGACAGATTTAGACAGTCAAGAGCACATTCAGTCAATATTGAGCAGAAATAGTGAAAAGACTTGAAGTCATATCTTGGGAGGGATGTTTGAAGAAATTGAGAATTTTTAGCCTAAAAGAAGGAAGAGTTTATGAGACAGGGTTACTGTTTCCAATACTAAAGAATTCTTCAGTATAAAAGGACAAATTTGAAATGTATGTGCTGAGAGATAAATATAAAGTCAAAGAGTTAAAGATGGGAGAAATAAATATAAGCTGAACATAATATTCATATCTATAAAAATGTTAACATTAAATAAACTGTTCTTGGTGATCTTATGCAAAGGTCTTTAAACAAATAATATTTGCTGGGGATGTTACAGGGAAGAACCAAACACTGGATGTGAGTTTGGAAAAGATGATGTCAATGGCTGTTTCCAGTCTTGATTCCTATCGTAAACACCATCTCATGACTGGAAGTACATGTTTTTTCCAAAAATCATAGGCCAAGTCTTTGCAGTTTGAAACAGAACAGAGCCCTGAAATCCAAGGACAGTGCTCTATTCATTTTCCAGAGGAACTGATGAGATTGAACTGACAAAAGAAAAATAGCCATACCTGAGACACAGCTATTACTCTGTGACATCTTCCTTAGGTCCCTCTGATTGATTCTCCTGTCTTTTATAATCATAGCAATGTATGCCTCTCCCCTAGACTATAAGCTAGCAGTTGGATAAAACAGTTCCAGGCTATAGATAAGTATCTTTGATCTCACATGGAGTCAAAAGTTTTTCAATTAAATTCTAATATTTAAAAATGAGGAAAATTCATAGAAAATTCCAGATTGATGATTGTTTTGGGAAAATAGAAATATCTAGGAATACTGAGCCCACATTCCTGTGTGGCAATGATATCACTGGACTTGTACAACATCTGCTCTCTTGAGATATAATCTGGATCTCCCACTTGCCACCACTCTTAAGTGTCTTAGTCATTTGCATTATCTATCTGGCTGCTCTTAAATTTGGAATTCCTGCTCTGCACTTTTGAGCACAGTGACTGGTAGACTTCTAGACTGGGAAATTTTTAATGAGAGTTTATATATATATATATATATATATATATATATATATATATATATTCATAAAAGTATCTTAGCTGGGTTCATGAGAGAACCTAAGGTAAACGTTAAGTGCTGACATTTTATTTGGGAGGTACAAAACCAGGGTGATGAGAGTATGGAAAGAGGAAAGACAGGAAATTGTAGGAAGCAATTGCAAGGTGACCTTGTTAGCATTACAGGCCACTCAGCAGGTGCGAACACTCAGCCAATCAGCTATGCAGGATGTCGTAGAACAGTTTGTACAAGAAAATGTAATACTTGGGAGAGAGAAAAAGAGAAATTGGCTCTCTCTCATCTCCTGTTTCCCATTGGTCCTAGTTTGTCCCACTGCAGTTCTGGATTGTGTGATCTGATCCCTTAGACAGCCTTTTATGATGCCATGGTTCATGTCTTCAAGGGTAATTTCTCACCCTAGCCTAGAAGTGGCAGAAGGATCCAGAAATTCCAGGTGTGTGACAGTGGGGATCTCTGTGCAGTAGAAGCCAAAGACTAGGCAAGTGAGTGCTTTATCCCAGTTTGTGGAAGTTACTGTGAACAGGCATGAATAAAGTCAGTCGGTCATTCCGGTAAAGCAAGTGCTTGAGAGTTGGAGTTGTTGTTGTTAAAGGAGTCTAAGGCAAGTTTTGGCAACTGTGACCCACAAGCTAAATCTGGACTGCCTCTTGTGTTTGTACAGCCCATGAGCTAAGAATCACTTTATATTTTTAAATGATTGGAAAAAAAAATATCAAAAGAAGAATTTGTCATAATCCATGACAAAAAAAATTATGTGAAATTCTAGCATCAGTGTTCATAAAAACTTTTTATTGGAACATTGCCACTTTAATTCATTTGTGCATTATCTATGGTTGCTCTCAGACTAAAATGGTAGAGTTTCATAATTGCAACAGAGACCAAATGGCTTCCAAAGCCTAAAATATTAACTTTCGGGTCCTTTACAGAAATGTTTGCTCGTTTAAGGAAGCCTATTGCATGTATCTGAATAAAAAAGCAAAATGAAACATTCTCAGCACAACACAATAGGGCTATAAACCCAATATTGTCCAGGTGATTTCGACTCATAGCAATCCTATAGGATAGAATAGAACTGCCCCATAGAGTTTCCAAGACTGATTTTTATGGAAACAGATTTCCACATCTTTCTCCCCTTGGAATGTCTGGTGGGTTTGAACAACCAAACTTTTGGTTAGCAGTCTAGAGCTTTAAACACTGCTAACAGGACCATAAAATTAGAAAATTATGTTAGAAGCTACTACAATGTTCATGTGCATACTTTATGGTTGTTGTTGTTGTTAGGTGTCATCAAATCAGTTCAGACTCATAGCCACCCTGTGTACAACAGGACAAAACACTGCCCATCCTGCTCCATCCTCACAGTTGTTGCTATGTTTGAGCCCATTGTTGCAGCCATTGTGTCAATCCATCTCTTTGAGGGTCTTCTTTTTTTTCACTGATCTTCTACCTTACCAAGCATGATGTCTTCCTCCAGGGAACTGGTTCCTCCTGATAGCATGTCCGAAATACATGAGAGGAAGTCTCACCATCCTTGCTTCTAAGGAGAACTTCGGCTTACTTCATAACACTTAAACCCTCATAAGTGTGAATTTGATTGTCCTCACATGTTTATCCATCTAAAGGCCCTTCCATGGTTCATGTTGCATGATCTATTTAGGGAATCACCTTCAAAAAGACAAAATAACTTTCATAATTTTAACTCCAATAATGATAATGTAATTCTGTTTCCAGATGAATATGATATCAAAGTGCTATATATATATATATAACAGGGCACAAAATAGGTGCATATTATTGGTTTATTAAATATTTAATTCAAATCATGTCTTGAATTTTAAAAACTTATTTGTAAAAAAATATGCACACACTGAGAAGGCAGGACCCCGAGGGTCTTGCTTATGTGTGCAATCACAGGCATACAAATTCTTGTGGTTATTTGAAGATGAATTAAAGGGCTGCAGTGTGCTAGTCCTGTGCCAGGTGAAATGATATACAGCCACTTCAATAATAGGCCTGATTTTGCTGAGCAGTCTCTGTGATTGAATATATTAAGGACTCTGTGCAAAGAATGATACTGAGCATTGAGAGGGTTTTTTTTTTGTTTTGTTTTGTTTTTTCTTTGATGGACTAACTAAGCTTTTGTTGATTCATTCATTAAAAAAAACACCTTCTAAGAGCCTATTATGTTTCAGCGCTAGATTAAATGCTAATGATACTAACATAAAAAAAGACACGATTCCTGCCTTGGCACTTCAAATATCATCAGCCAACACTATCTCCCATTGCTGGGATACTGAAAAGTATGCATTGCTTCCCAAAATAACTCTCTTTGACGAGCAAGCTCCCAGAGGAACATCATCTAACTATTCTTGGCTCTACTTCCAAAGGCAAACGTGACCTTCCACGGCTGCTGGAGAGCATGAGCTGCTAGAGTTAGGCAAATCGCTCCTGTATATGTTCCCCTGAGCCAAGCATGTACAAGGGAACGCTCAGCCTGACACTCAGAGTTCAGGACATGTTCTCTCCACAGATACCAAGGCAGCCAACCTACCTCATGCCAGCCGATCTACTTTCTGAGAACCGAGCATTGTATGACACTTTTAAAAGTGGATTTTGCTTGGGAATCATAGAGGAACTTAGGCTA
>NW_006922321.1:943191-944631 GCF_000298275.1 Orycteropus afer afer | reverse complement strand
TACCTAGATATCAATATTTATGTGTTCCATTTTTGACAACTTCCAATTTTCCTAGATTCATACTTCATACATTCCATGTTCCAATAATTAATGGTTGCCTGCAGCTGTTTCTCTTCAATTTGAGTGGTGACACATCAGCAAATGGAGGTCTCAAAAGCTTTACCTTATCCATAGGAGTAAGGCTGGATTTACTCAGATCATGCAGCTCTTTCCCAGTCCTAATTTGAGAGCCTTCTAACCTAAGCAGACTATTCATAAAGTTGCATGGTGCCTAGGATATCTTTATGCATTCCATTTCATTTTTTACAACTTCCAGTATTCCTAGATTCATACTCCATACATTCCATGTTGCAGTTATTAATGGATGTTTGCAGCTTTTTCTTCTCATTTTGAGTCATGCCACATCAGCAAATGGAGGCTCCAAAAGCTCTACTTTATCCATATCATTGATGTCAGCTCTACTCTGATGAACCATCTCTTTCCCACTCATTTTTGAGTATCTTCCGACCTGAGGGGCTCATCTTCTAGCACTGTATCTGACATTGTTTCAGGGTTATTCATAAAGTTGTACAATAATATATCAGACAGTTTTCTCTGCTATGCATATTGTTTTCCCTGGACAGTTCTTTGAGAAGTGGATGGCCTCTTCCTTCTTCCAAGTCTGCCTCAATCTGGAAGCTTCATTGAAACCTGTCCATCATGGGCAACACAGCTGGCATTTGAAACACCAGTGACACAACCTCCAACTTCACAGCAACATGCAAGCTAACACAGTACAACAAACTGACAGAAAAGTTCATTTCTCTTAGCTGTTTCAAACTGCTCTGTTCACTTCCTCACCTTCTCCCTACCTGTTCAAACCATCAGCCCAGCACCTGCTTCTGCCTAGGGCTCTCCCCTTACCTGTCCCAGTTCCATGGGCTTGGCTCCTGTAGCCCAGATATATTCTTAAATATATATATATATATATATATATATATATCAAGATAAAGCAAAACAATGTACAACCAAAAAATTAATACAATAACACTACAATGTTGAAGAGACAACAAACTTCAAATCACATACACACAAAGGACTAGATGGCTCAAACAAGTCACCAAATACAGGGTCAGAATATCTTCCAAAGGAAGAAATGCTATTGGAACTACCTGATAAGGAATTCAAAAGAATTATATTTAAGTACCTTCAACAGATTGAGAGAAAGTTTGAGGCAACCACAGACAAAATCAAAGAAAACAGACAAAAATCTAGGGAAATTAAAAAAAAAATTGAAAAGACATGGAAAATTTAAAAAAACATACAGAAATAGCAAATTCAAATCCAAAAGAGTAATATTAAAATTTAAGCAATAAATAATTCATTTGAAAGACAAAGGGTTAGAATCAACAGGAGACAGAATTAGCAAGACTGAAGACAAATCTCTTAATATAATAATCT
>NW_006922321.1:938184-942396 GCF_000298275.1 Orycteropus afer afer | reverse complement strand
TGTAGTTACAGAACTTCCAAATGGAAAGGAAGTCAAGATGATATCAAGATAGAATGGACTGCTTTAAACTTGAGGAGATAATAATAAATTACAGGATAACCTCAAAGAAAATGAATAAACCTTCACACTAAAATGAAAGAGAAGAAAATATTGAACAAAGAAACCAACAACACTATAGACACAAGCAAAAAAATAAAAAATAAAAATGGCAGCAGTAAATTCATGCCATCAATAATTAATCTGAATATAAATGGATTAAATGCATCAATCAAGAGACAGAGAGTAGTAGAATTGATAAGAAAACAGGACTCATCAATATGCTGTCTACAAGAGACACACCTTAGACATAAAGACAAAAATAAGCTAAAAATTAAAGGATCAAGCAAATGGCAACACAAAAAGAGCAAGAGTGGCAATATTAATTTCTGATAAAATAGATTTTAATACAAAAAACTAGCAAAACAGACAGGAAGGAAATTATACAATGATTAAAGGACCAATCCAACAGGAGTACATAACCATAATAAGTATCTATGAACACAGTCAAAGAATCCCAAAATACATAAACCAAACAGAGTTGAAAGGAGAAACAGACAACTCCACGATAATAGTAGAAGACTTTAATACACCACTTTCGATGAAGGACAGAACAACGAGAAAGAAACTCAACAAAGGTATGGAAGATCTGAACCACACGATCAACCGACTAGATCTCACAGATGTTTATAGAATACTCTACCTAACAACAGTGCAAAATGCATTCGTTTCCAGTGCACATGAAATATTCTCCTTAATAGACCATATGTTAGACCACAAAGCAAGCCTCTATAAATTTTAAAATATGAAAATGCTACAGAGCATCTTCTCAGATCCAATGCTATAAAATTAGAAATTGACAACAGGAAGATCAAGAAAAAAATATCAAATGCACAGAAACTGGATAATACCCTGCTTAAAAACTGCTGGGTAATAAAAGACATTTTTAAAATTAATTAATTTAAAAATTCCTTGAATTAAATTGGAATGAAAACACAACATACCAAAATCTTTGAGACACAGCAAAAGTGGTGCTCAGAGGACAACTGATAGCAGTAAACACACACATAAAAAAGAAGAAAGAACCAAAGTCAACACCTTAACCCAGCATCTCTAACAATTATTAAAAGAACAGCAAAAAAAAAACAAAACAGTCTACAGTCCCCAGAAAAAAGGAAATCATAAAGATTTGAGCAGAAGTAAATGAAATAAGAAACAGAAAAATAATAAAAAGAATCAGTAAGATTAGAAGTTGGTTCTTCAAAAAGATTAATAAAATTGACAAACCTCTGACAAAGAAGATGTAAATAGCACAAATAAGAAATGAAATAGTCAATGTCACAACAGAATCTACTGAAATACAAAGGATAATAGCAGAATACTATGAAGAACTTGAAACAAATGTGAAAACCTAGGAGAAATGGACAAATTTCTGGAAATACTTTATATACCCAAACTAATACAGTGTGAGGTAGAAAATTTGAACAGACCTATAATAAAAGAAGAAATTGAACAGGTCATAAAAAATACCACCCCCCCCCAAAAAAAAGTCCTGGCCTAGATGGCTTCACTGGAGAATTCTACCAAATGTTCAGAGAAGAGCTGACACCAATCCTACTCAAAGTATTACAGAATATAGAAGTGGATGAAATTCTCCCAAATTCATTCTGTGAAGCAAACATAACTCTGATATCAAAACCAGGTAAAGATATAACTAAAAAGTAAATTATAGACCATTATGCTTCACAAGCATAGATGTAGAAATTCTCAACAAAATCTTAGCAAATAGAATATCATACTGTATCAAAAAAATAATACATCAGGACCAAGTGGGATTCATACCAGATATGCAAGGATGGTTCAACATTAGAAAAACAATCAACATAATCCACCACATAAATAAAGGAAAAGACTCATACAGAAGGACATTTAACAAAATCCAACACCCACTCTTGATTAAAAAAGAAAATATGAATATAATGGAAATTCCTCAATTACTCAAAGGCATATACAAAAAACAATGGTCAACATTATTGTCAACAGAGAGAGACTGAAAATATTCCCCTTATGAATGGGAACCAGACAAGGGTGCTCTTTGGGATCACTCCTATTCAACATTGTATTGGAAAGGGAAATAAAAGGCATTCAAATTGAAAAAGAAGAACTCTCTATCTGCAAAGCATATAATCCTACACAAAATCCTATATACCATTGTCTCAGGTGACATAAAAAGTGCTAGAGACTCAATAAGAAAACGACTGGAACTGATAGAATGATTCAGTAAAGAGGCAGGGTACAAAGTCAACATATAAAACCCATTATGCTGGGCAAAATTTTTACATTATATTGAATGAAATTGTAAAAAGACAAATATTGTATGAGACCACGACTGTAAAAAGTCAAGAAAATGCTTAAACACAGAAGTAATCACTCTTGGAAGTGTACCAGAGGTGAGAGGAGAAAGGAGAGTAAATCACTCACTACAGGGTAGACTTGTATTAAGGGAAAAGCAATAAAACCATAAACAGGAAGTCAGCACAAAATCATCAAAGTAGAGCAAGACACTGGGAGGAGAACAAAAGTTAAAGACAATGAAAGCAAATACTATTACATACACAACCTTGCAGTAATAGTAATAACAATAATTTGTGAGTGGGTACAGGTAGACACTCAAACTGAACAGGGGTGAGAAGGATAATGGAACTATATGCATGAATATATATTAATTTGACAAACAAAATCCTACATATATATTTATATATGCTGCAAATACATCCATGAATATAGTTGAGTGTAAATGTAACAAAGTATGAAACTTTCTTATCCACAACTAAACACCTTGAAGGAATGAGTTTCTGTTGTAAGGGCTCAAGACCATTGTCTCAGGTGACAGTAAAGTCAGTTGGCATGATACAGTCCACAGAGACAGTGTTCTACATTCTACTTCGATTAGTGGCAAGAAGGGTCTTAAAAGCTTGTGAGTAGCCATCTAAGGTGCATCTATTGGTCTTTCTTACCCAGAAAAAAATAATGTTGAAAATCAAGGACTCAAGGACACAGTCCAAAGGACTGATGGACCTAGTGCATCCCAGCTTCTTTAACCCTGAAACCAGAAGAACTTGATGTTTCCCAGCTACCACAGCTGACCACTCTGAGAGGGATCTCAATAGAAGGTCCTGGATAAAGTGGGACAAAAATGTGAAACAAAACTCAAAATCAGGAAAAAGACTAGGCTTACTGATTTCAGAGATTGGGAAAACCCATGAGACTGTGGCCCTTAAACGCTCTTAAGCTTGAAGTGAACTCTCCCCAGTGCCTCAAATATTAGCCAAATGATAGGCCTATAAGGGAACAATAAAGCCAGGGAGGTAAACACTCATTGAAACAATCAAACATAATAGATCAAAAGGGCAGCATTTGACCAGGGTTAATGTTCAGAAGGCAAGAAGTGATAGGAAAGAAGGATGAAGGAAAGTGGTAAACATGGGGAGGAAGTGGGAAGAGGGCTTTACATTGTGGGGGTTGGAATCAATGTCACAAAATAAAATGTATCTGAATTATTGAATGGAAAACCCATTTGCTCTGTAAACCTTCACCCAAATAATGATTTTTCAAAAAAGTGTTCAGCTGTTAACTAAAAGTTTAGGGGTTCAATTCCACCAGCTGATCTGTGGGAGAAAGATGAAGCAGTCTACTTCCATAAAGATTTACAGCTTGGAAACCCTATGGGTCAGTTCAACTCTGTCCTATAAAGTTGGTATGAGTCAGAATCAGCAGTCAAATGTCTTAGGCACTATACCACCAAAGCGCCTTACTGTTAGGGACTGAACTGTGTCTCCAAAAAAGATATGTTGAAGTCCTAATTTGCATACATGTGAATGTGACCTTGCTTGGAAATCAATTCTTCACAGGTGTTATCTGTTAAGTTAATACGAGGACACACAGCAATAGGGTCAGTCCCAATCTAAGAACACATCTAAGTGGTGTTCTCCTAAATAAAGGCAAAGAGATGGAGACACATCATTTTATTGTTAGGTGCCATCAAGTCACCTCCAACTCATGACGACCTTATGCACAACAGAACAAAACACTGCCTGGTCCTGTGCCAGCCTCACAATGCCCACTATACCTGAGTCCATCATTGCAGCCACTGTGTCAATCCATCTCATTGAGGGC
>NW_006922321.1:932640-937814 GCF_000298275.1 Orycteropus afer afer | reverse complement strand
AGCCTTTGGAGAGAAAATGGCAACAGCTTGAATTCAGACTACCTGCTTCCAGAACTGTGAGGCAATAAATATCTCTTTTATAAGCTACCCATTTTTGTTACAGCAGCCCTTAGAAACGAATACAGCTACATAGAGATATGTATTTATCAAAACTCATCCAACTACACACATTAAATAGAAAAGTGTATTGTATATAAATTATACCTCAATACAATTTATTTAAATTCATGGAAAATATGCTACAAAATTGTGTTACTCTAAGAGCTTTCTGTTCTAAACTATAAAGTCAATCAATAGACTTTAAAGAAATAGTGTAGTAGTTTTCTCTTTTGTATTCTGTCAAAACATAACATATAATATACAGGTCTCAAGCTGGACTCCATTTGGAACCAGAATCTCTATATTAGCAGATTCAAGTCAGAAAAATAGAATCTATGCTATGTTATTCATTACTTGAAACTTAATGAGGATGATTTGAGAAGATGATGGAATAGCTGAAAGGGCAAACAATGGAGGAAAAAAACCGCTTAGAGATTAGCAACTGTTGAAGGACAAGGGAGGAGACAGGAGTAGGAAAGCTAGGCTGGAATTGGATCCATTACAAGAGCTGCCTAGGAAGAGTGGGAATGTGCAGGAAATGCTGCCTGAAGCACAGAGAGGAGAATAAATTCTCTGACTTCTCCCCCTTCTCCCACCTCTCAGCCTCTTGCAAGTGTCCCCATTGGCTGAACATAGCAGGAAACAGATGGCAGGGGAACGTGGGAATTGCAGTTTGAAAGGATCAGCCCCTTATGGAATGTGTGAAAGTGGAGGAAGGTCAAGGAATGGATCTCAGGGCAAAAAGGTAAATGACCACCTACTTCCAGTGTGTGATGCTTCTTTTCTTTTACTTGGGGGACAACTGAAGGGAGAATGGGCTGGTATAGGAGATATGAATTTCCAAATTTTTGTTTTATCGTGACCTTCTTGAGCAAGGTAAATGCAAATAAATCATTTCATTTTAATACACCTCCCTGGAGTGTTTAGTAAAATAATGAAAATATGCCAAGAACTTATCACAGACCCAGTGCCAGACAAGCACCCAGTGATTTCTGTGCTTCAAACTTTACCTCAGAGGGTCATTCCACTTTGCATGGAAAGTGAAGTAAATCATTAAGTGAAAAGAGAACAAATATTTTAACATCTGAGCATTCCTTTTTGTAAAATTAAACAAAGCAGAGAGACTGATAGAACCATAGCCAAGGCATTTATCTTCCAGAAATGCTAAAGTATCACTAAGCAAATAATAAGCCAGAAAAAGCAAACATTCATTTTCCTGCAATTTCTGGGTGTGATCCTAATTCCTTCAATTCAGCATATTTATGAACTGGCTTGCCCTTTTTCCTCCAGTCTTCCAATGCCTTCATCCTTGCAGGATGCTTGTCCTTTTGCACATGTTATTCTTCCTTAATAAAGTAATGGCTGTGGCAATCTGCCCTCTCTAAAGAGTAATTATGTTAGCCTGTTGTTATTGATTTTGTTGTTAAATCTGAGAATCTGCTAATGCCCTGCAGTGGGAATGGTGGGAAGTGGGGGAGGGAAAAGCATGTTTTTATAAATTTCCCATAAACCAGATGTTTTCTTTAACTCTTACATCTTTAAAATATTTTCTCTGGAGGGGAAAAAAAAGTAGCGGATTAGAGTAAGTTCAGTATGCCAATTCTCATTTTCTCAGCATACCATGGCTCCACACCCAAATAGCTAAGTGTGGAGAATTCACGTTTGTGGGCACCTGTGCATTTCCTACTCAACTGGTAAACTTATCATATAATTCAAGTAAAACCTGTTTCTTAAATAAATGGTATTCTTCCCGTTTTCAACTCATTCTGTTTCAATTACCATTTCTGTATGAAGTCACCATGTCAAATTTAGTGGGGTAAAACAATTTTATTATCTCATGGATTTAATGGATTAATAATTCAGGTAAGGTTCAGCTGAGCAATTGTTTTGCTCATCATGAGGGCGCTCGATGGTACTCAGATGGTGGATGGATGAGTCTTCAGATTACCATAGGACATCCTTCACACGTTTCGTGCATTGGCAGGGATAGCTAGGAGGCAGGAGTCTGCTGGGGCTGTGACCTGGCCTCCTCTGAGATTGTCATCTTTAATGCCTATACATTCATAATCTCTTGAGTACGACACTTTCAGGGTTGGACTTCCATGGCAATTAGTTTGTTCTGGAATGAGTGCCCCAAGAGAACCAGAAGAATGCTGCCGCTGCATGTATGCAGAAGTCATATAAGGTCACATCTGCAGTAATTCTCAACCTCCGCCTGCCCCCCCCCCCGAAACATTTGGCAACGTCTGGATACACTTTTACGTGTCTCATCTGAGAGTGGGAGTGCCACTGGCATCTAGTGCATGGAGGTCATGGATGCTGCTAAACATCCTTCAACCCATAGAACAGCCCCCTCCGACCCCCACCCCACCAAAGAGTTATCCATCCCAGAATGTCAATAGAGCCAAGGTTAAGAAACCCAACTCTCTTAGTTGAGGCTGTTATAAGTCTGCCCAGATTTAAGGAGAAGGGACATAGACTAATTCTTCATGGGAAGAGAGTGAAAAAAAATGGCAGTCAATTTAAAAAATTACCATAAATCTCTTAATTTACTTTTTATTTTTGAAATTCAAAAAAAAAATTATTGTAATAAATTATCATAGTCTTAAGACAGAGTGAGAGAGCACTATAATGTTTTTGGTATGTCAAGAATTTCTAAATGGGGCCTCAAAGGCATTGAGGAATGCACCACACCCTGATCTGAGGGTAGATAACTGAGAATGTAAATGCCTCCATCACTATACACTGCAGGAACAGCAGGCCCAGATACCAGTTCTCTAATTTAAAGTCCCCAAGTCATTAATGCTCTTAATTCTCATGTTCCTAAGTTCCTTTCTCTCATTCCAATACTGCCCAGCTCTATATGACTGTTAATTTTAGAAGTTAACATAGTTTTATGTAAACAAATGTTTCAAATTGATCTGCCTGAAATCTAGAGATTAAATATAGACAGGGAGAAAGCTCTGTTTCTGGAGGTGTCGACCCATAATTTTTTAGGAAGTGCTGTGGAAAGTTTTCTCTGTGTCCTTTCCAACTGAGGAATGCCTACTTCAGCAAGATTAGAGGGACTCTTTAGGTTGTTGCTGAAAACTAGAGTCATTTGGAGAGCAGCAACAATTGGAGGCAGTGGGATGTCTCTAAGCAAGCTGAATATTTTGATATAACACGAAACAGAATTTTAAATAGGTAATCACACATTTAGTTAATACACCATTTTTAAGTTGTTTTAATTTTACTCTTTTTTAAAACTCTGTATTCCCATTCTTTTATTTGTTTTAACAGTCTTTCCTAAGATCTTCAGATAAAGTACATGCTTTCTCCTTATCTGACTTATCTCATTTTTCTCAGTTGATAAAAGAGGGAAATGAGCTGGTTTCATTTACTTGTTCCTCAGATCTTTCTGCAGCAGCTCCTGTGTTCCCAGCACTGTACTGAGCATTGAAGGGTGTAATAATGGACAAGACAGCCCTAGACTTGCCCTGAGGGTCATCTGCTTCCATGTGGTCCAGTACAAGATAAACCCAACTGAACAGGCAACTGTAACAGAGTCCTGTGTGGGCTATAAAAGGAGATCTGGTGACACAGTGATTAAAGCATTCACTTGCTAACCAAAAAGTCAGTGGTTTGAACCCACCAGTCACTCTGCAGATGAAGCAGTCAGCTTCTGTAAATATTTACAGCCTTGGAAATCCTATGGAGCAGTTCTACTCTGTCCTATGGGGTCACTATGAGTCTAAATCAGTTTGATGGCAGTAGGTTTAAGTGAGCACTGAATGAGAGAAGAACCTGTCTATGTTTAGAGAGTTTAGAAGCCTTCCTAAAGTCAGTGACATCTAAATAGAGAGTGGGAGTTAGATGAAAAATGGGTGTGAAGCTAGAGTGTTCTAAGCCAACAAAACAGAGTAGGTGAAATCCCTTTTCATTTCAGGTATAACTTTGTTTGTTGGTTTGTTATTGGATTTTGGGTCTGCTCATATAATATTTAACAGGATGGAGGTGTTTGCACAAAAAGAAAAGGAATTTGGAATCAGCTATTGGATATTAGCATTGTAAAATTCTATTTTTTCTGCATGTGGATGTGTTATTTCAATATTAGGTTCTTTTCTTACTTGTTTTGCACTATTTATACAACCCAGAAAAATCTTCTTAGGCCCTTTCATTTCCAATGTTTTTATTTGAGATCAACCAGATAACATTAATAAAATGTTTACCAGTGCCCTAAGATTCAAATTACTTACCACGATGCACATGTTTGCAAATGACTGTAAGAAATCTTTGATTATTGATTCTGGGTTGGAAATAAATTTTAGCAAGCAGGCAAATTCACAGATATGGAATTTAAGAATAATGAAGGTTGAATGTATCAGCTCTACAAATTACCAGTTACGTGACTGGCAAGTTTAGTTACACCTCCCTTAGCTTTAATTTCCCCAGAAAATATTGATAGTGTTGATATCTAGACCATAGGCTTATAAGAACTATATAAGATAAAGATAGAGAATGTACAGTCTGCAGGCAAATAAATATTATTATTATTATTATTGTCATTATTGGTGCTACCATATAAACAATAATGAGTTATAACAAAGTGCTTTTAAAATTCTTTAATGATTTTTATAATTCCCAGAGTGGTTGTCACATACCATCTGCAGGGTACACATCTAGCAAAAACAGGTAGATTAATTTGATGTGTTCATATAAAATTAGTAAAATCACTTCAAGCTGGGAGCATAATCTGAGGTGCTCACTCAAATTGTGGCTCTTTAAATTTTTATTTGAAGTAAAAATAACACCATTATTTAACACATATCTTTGTTATAGGGAAGGTATTCTGGTGGTGTAATGCTTAAAGCATTCAACTGCTAACCAAAATGTCAGTGGTTTGACCCCACCAGCCACTCTGCAGGAGAAGGATAAGGCCCTTGGCTTCCTTAAAGATTTATAGCCTTTGGAAATCCTATGGGGCAGTTCTACTCTGTTGGAAAGGGTTTCATGAGTGGGGATGGACTCAATGGAGATGAGTTTTGTTTTGTTTTGTTTTTTCCTTCTTTTTTTTTCACTGCCATCGAGTTGGA
>NW_006922321.1:908245-914967 GCF_000298275.1 Orycteropus afer afer | reverse complement strand
TGAGATGGATTGACATGGTGGCTATGACGATGGGCTCAAGTATAGCAAGGATCATGGAGCTGGTGTGGGATCAGGCAGTGTTTCATTCTGCTGTGCATAGAGTTACTATGAGTCAGAAATAACTTGATGGCACCTAACAACAACAACAACAAACCTATATGTGGTCGTGGATATTTTCCTGTTTATCTACTCTTACCTGATCATCTTGCCTGTCTACTTATGTATCTACCCATAGATTAATGTTTGTTATTACTAATAGTGTGATATTGTATGTGTAACAGTATTTACCTTTGTTGACTGTACCTCTTGTGCACCTCTCTGTGTCTTCCCTTTCCTTAGCAATATTGTGCTGGTCACCTGCTTTTCGTATATTGCCTTTCTCTTCATTCAAATCAATATGTATCTCTCCCCTAGCTAGCAATTGTCCCCTAAAAGATTACTTTTTAAAAGTATATAGCATAGAATCTGACTAGATGTTTAAGAAACAGCATTTTGAAATTTGCTAGGTCTTCATTTACTTTGTGACCCATTTTTCCCCCTACCTTTCTAGGTTTATATTATACTATGTGTGGTGGAATAATATATTTGAAAATTATATTTTCCATCTTATGTATTTCTACCCCATGGAAAACAAGATGCTATCCACCCCATGTATTTTACTCAATGATCCTTCTCTTCATGCAGGTGGTTTGAGAACCCTATACTCATTATATCAATGAATTACTGGAAATGCTAAGGGATTTCAATAAAGGAATATATTCCTGTAGTTTTCTTCTTTAAAAATCTAGGTTTTTAAGGGGAAGAAAGTGGTAATATGCATAATGTATACAGTAGATTTGGGAGAAAACAGACTATATGAGAATAAGACTCAGGAAATACCATCCTCCCAAGAATGAAAGAGGCTCTCTCCATAAAGTAGAGATTCCCCCCATAAAGTAGAAGAGACAATTGAAAAGAAGCAGCAAGGGCTGAAGAGACAGTGTGGGTCACTGAGATATAAGATTGGGCTAGAATTTTTCTCCTCTGGGGTCAGTTTGGAGTGTAGAGATAAAGTAAGAATCTCAGATAATTTTAGAGATTCCATATGCATGGTAACATATTCTCCTTTACCCAGGTAGACTTGAAGAAAATGTCAAGATGACATAATAGTAATGACAATATGGTATATTGAGGCAGATGGAGTTTAGATTGTCTCTTAGTTGCCCAGTGCTCCAGTGTGGCATATGAACAGTAGAAGTGTACTCATGTGTCCAGGAGTAGCATGGAAATGATGTAGGGCCAGAGGTGGCCAAACAAGTTTCCCAAACCCAGTGTGGCTCAGCTGTAGGAGAATGATTCCAAAACCCAGGATGGACTTGGGAAGTTAAGTAAACAAAAGCTGGACCAAAGAATCCTGGTTGTGAGTAGGAGCCTGGTTGTTGGGACAAACTCAGGAAGAATCTTCTCAGACCAACATTTAAAGACCAGGCAGGAATGAAGACATTTCAGTGGCTGTCAGCATGGATAGCTAATGACCCAGGCTTCATGCTTCCCTTGGGGCCTTTAACATTATGGAAGCCCTCCAGAACTTGGACACAACTACAAGGAATGGGCCAAGGGAAAGTAATTGACAAAAATAAAGTTTCCACCACTCCATTGAAAGGGAGAGGGGACAAGAATGCAGAATTGATCAAGGTAAATATTCCACCAACTGACCAGATGGAAGATTTATAATGGAAATTATCTTCTGTATAGAAAAATGAAGTTATACTTCTTGCTTATTTGAGTTTTTGAAATGAAGTTTCTACCCACTACACATTTATTGAGGAGTCCTTGGGTAGTATAAATGGCTAAGTGTTTCCTACTGGCCAAGATGTTGATGGCTAGAACCCATCCAGAGGTACCTCAGAAGACAGGCCTGGAGATCTGCATGACAGGTCACATCCTTGAAAGCCCAGTGGAGTAGTTCTACTCTGCACACATGAGGTTCTATGAGTTGGAATTGGCTCAACAGCAGCTAATAATAACACAATAATGCATCTATATTTCCAAATGAGAAAAATGCTGTCAGAGATGTGATACTTCAGTGTTCAATGGGCCATGCTTACTAGCTCGACAACCTCTGGCAAGTCATTCAAATTCTCTTTGCCTATGTGTCTATATCCATAGATGTGAATGTGTCCTATACTGTAGCTTGTTTAAAGATGAAATGAAATAATGAGTATTTCACAGTGCCTAACATCTAATTGGTATTCAATGCTTATCATTAATCTCCTTACTCTAACTCCAGAGAGAAAATGTGGGAAAAATAGCTACAGAAATTAAAAAGAAAACAAGGAGCTGGAGGAAGGTTATTCAAAGATTATTAATGCTGTCACTCCTAATTATGAGACTTGGGTGTGCATTTCCCAAACAGGGACTGCAATCAGCACAATTTTCAGTTTGGTGCTCACTACAATTAGTAAGGCCAGGCCTGTTGATTATCCACAACTTTAAATGTTTCTCAGCCTTTTTTATCCTAATTTGCAGTATTTAATTCATCAGCTGTATAAGACCATGCCATTATTGTCTCCTCCAAAGGAGAATGCAGTATCACTTGTTTGTTTTAAAGGAAAAGGAAAACTTTGCACATCCATCCTAGTGACAATAGGTATTTTCTATAATGTGCCACCACAAGTGAATGCACATATAAACAGGAACTCGTTTTTGTGTGCTCACTTTTTCAGTCCTTCTGAGATTCTGAACAGAAAATTTATGAGAAATCTGTCTGATTTTTTTTCTACTTACCATACAGTGTTTATGATTCAACACTGTGCATGTAATTAAATGCAATCTAATTCTTCCTCCCACTATGCTTAAAATTTTACCATTAGAGATTTATTCCTTTGAGTCCTATGTAATATTTCAATGTCATGTCAAGAGTTCTCCTTGAAAATGTAGCAGCAGAATGATATACCCTACCTACCTGAGACTTTACTGGAATTTGTGAGAGGAAGCATGGACAATTGCTCTGGACCTGGATAGCAGTAGGACCTTTAATAGTGTCTCAGGGCCTTGCCTTCCTCATCTGAAGAGGAAAAAAAAAAAAAAAAAAGTGTGTGTGTGTGATGTGTGTGTCTGTGTGAAGTTTGGTAATCTCTGGTTGCATGGAACATATATCATACATTCTCTGGAATGGACAAATTTCAAACATTCTACCCCTTTGTCTTCATTAGTTGATTTATTCCTTGTATACTAAAGGTTCAGATAAGATGACCCATTTATATTTAAGGATTCTCACTGATTAGATTCCAATGATTCTTTCAGAGACCAGAAAAATGGTCTTGGAAAAAGACTTTAGGAGCAAGAAATAGTGAGTTGAGGGTGGAAGAGAAGGTTAGAAGGTAAAACTTTGCAGAAGGGAAGAAATGACCTATGAAAGAGAAGCTGGGAAGGTACCAAAGGAAACTTCAATTTCCTCATAACCTTACATAGACTTTCCTGGCTATTCTACAGCAGGCATGACCAGATAAACATTTACTGACTTCAAGGTCAGAATGACTGCATCCTTTTTGTTTAATTATTTCCTTGTAAGTTAAAAACTGATGATTCAGTAATAATTTTAAACAAAATAGAAATATCTAGAGCACTTATAATCAATGGTATGTTGGAGCTGTACAATGTGACAAGGAATGGCCACCATTAATTCATTCTAGCCATGTTTATGAGCAACTATGTTGATTCAGGTGCTTGGACAACAGAGATGAGTAAAGCTTATATTCAAGAACCTCAGAGTCTAGAGGAAAAAAAAAGATGTGTAAACAATTACAATAGAGATTTAATCAAGAATCAAAAGTACCTCAGTGGCAGCAAGCAAACCCTACAGTCACCAGAAGAAAAGAAATAATAAAGATTTGAGCAATAAATGAAATAGAAAATAGAAAGACAATGGAAAAAATCAACAAGACTAGAAGTTGGTTTTTTGAAAAGATTAATAGAATTGGCAAGCCACTGAAAAATTTAACAAAGGAAAAGAGGGATGGAATACAAATAATATGAATAAGAAATGAATTGGGCGATGTCACAACAGAACCAACTGAAATAAAAAGGATATCATGATATTATGAAGAACTGTACTACAACAAATTTGAAAATATGGGTGAAATGGACAGATTTCTAGAAACATACTACTTACCTAAACTAACACAGACTGAGGTGTAAATTTTGAACAGACCCATAACAAAAGAAGATATAGAATAAGTCATAAAAAATTACCAACAAAAAAAAGTCCTGGCTGAGATGGTTTCATTGGAGAATTCTACCAAATGTTCAGAGAAGAAGTGACACCAATCCTACTCAAACTATTCCAGAATGTAGAAAAGGATGGAATCCTCCCAAATTCATTTTATGAAGCCAGGATAACCTTGATACCAAAACCAGGCAAAGACATCAGTAAAAAGGAAAACTACAGACAATATCCCTCATGAAAATAGATGCAAAAACTTTCAACAAAATCCTAGCCAATAGGCCCCAACAACATATCAAAAAATAATACATTATGACCAAGTGGGATTCATACCAGGTATGCAAGGATGATTCAACATTAGAAAAACAATCAGTGTCATCCGTCATATGTATAAATCAAAGGAAAAGAACCACATGATTCTGACTATATTATGATTATATCAATAATGATATCAATGATTGATATCAGTCAAATCAATCAATGCAGAAAAGACATTTGATAAAATACAACACCCATTCCTGATAAAAGCTCTTAGAAAAATAATACTAGAAGGGAAATTCCTCAACATAATAAAGGGCATATATGCAAAACCAACAGCCAACATTATCTTCAATGGAGAGAGACTGAAACCACTCCCCTTATGAACAGGAACCAGACAAAGATGCCCTCTATCACCATTTCTATTCAGTATTGTATTGGAAACCCTAGCCAGGGGAATAAGGCAAGAAAGGGAAATCAAAAGCATCCAAACTGGTAAGAAAGAACTAAAACTATCCTTATTTGCTGATAGTATGATCCTATACCTAGAAAACCCAAGCAACTCAGGGGGGAAAAAAAAATACCAGAACTAATTGAGAGATTTAGCATAGTGGCAGGATATAAGACCAACATGCAAAAATCAGTTGGTTTCCTCTACACCAGTAAAGAGATTGCTGAAAAGGAAATCAATATCATTTACAATAAAAAGAAGAAAAAAAAAAAAAACTTGGGAATAAATCTTACCAAGGACTTAAAAAGACCTGTACAAAGAAAACTACAAAAGACTACTTCAAGAAACCATAAGAAATCTACCTAAAAGGAAGAACATACCATGCTCATGGATAGGAAAATTGAACATGGTGAAAATATCAATACTACCCAAAGCAATCTATATGTTCAATGCAATCCCAATCAACATCCCATTAAGATTCTTTAAGGACAAGGAAAAACCAATCACTAATTTTATATGGAAAGGAGAGAGAGCTCAGATAAGAAAAGCACTATTGAAGAAGAAGAACGAAGTAGGAGGTGTCACACTCCCAAATCTCAAAAGCTACTATACAGCCACTTTAGTCAAAACAGCCTAGTATTGGTATCACAGCAGACACATAAACTAGTGGAATAGAATTGAGAATGCAGAAATAGATCCATTGACCTATGGTCAGCTGATTTTTGACAAAAGGCTGAAATTCATTAAGTGGGGAAGAGATTGTCTCTTTAACAAACGGTGCCGGCAAAATTGAATGTCCATTTGCAGAAAAAATGAAACATGATTCCATACCTCACCCCATACACAAAAACTAGCTTCATTTGGATCAAAGACTTAAATGTGAAACCTAAAATTATAAAGTTCCTCAAGGAAAAACTATAAAAAAGCTTAGGGGTCCTAACTTATGGCATAAATAGACTGTTAAGCATACCCCAAAATGCATGAACAACAGAAGAGAAACTAGATGAATGGGACCTTCTAAAAATTAAATTTTTATATGCTTCCAAAGACTTCTCCAAAAGAGTCAAAAGAGAACCTACAGATTAGGAAAAAATATTTGGCAATGATATATCTGACAAGGGACTTATCTCTAAAATTTATAGAAAACTCCAATACCTCAACAACAAAAAGACAAAAAATCCAATTCATAAATGTGCAGAGGACATGAATACACATTTCACCAAAGAGGATATTCAGGCAGCCAATACAAATGAAGAAATATTCATGAGTATTAGCCATTAGAGAGATGCAAATCAAAACAACTGTGAGATACCATCTCGCCCCAGGACTAACAGCAAAGTTCAACAGGACAGAAAATAACAAATGCTGGCAAGGATGCAGAGAGATTGGGACTCATACACTTATGAAGGGATTGTAAAATGATACAATCACTCTGAAAAGCAGTATGGTGATTCCTTAAAAAGTTGGACGTAGAAATACCATTTGACCTAGCAATCCCATTACTAGATACATATCCTAAAGAAGTGAGAGCCAGGACAATAACAGATACATGTTCTACGGCCCCTAGCGGCCCGTCAGGTCTGTAATTGAACCCACACCTGTGGCTTCCAGCCAAACAAAAGACAGGCATATAAGGTGAATTTATACTAGGTAGATACACTCCTTGGAGAGAACAATTATGGGAGAAAGAAGGGCTGTGTATGCACAGGGGCATAGCTCAGGGGGCAGGAGTGCATGGAGGGAAGGACACAGGGAAGAGGTTACTACTGGGAGGAAGTGAGAGGGGAGCTATTGCATTGTGGTAAATTG
>NW_006922321.1:901933-907774 GCF_000298275.1 Orycteropus afer afer | reverse complement strand
AATACACTGTAAGAGGCTTGGTATTTTTAGAGCTTATTAGGTAAGGTGAGGGGGAAGTGATATGAAATGTTAATCAGTGTAGACCATAAAGAGATAGGAATATCTGACAGCATGTGAAGTTTGCTTAAATACCCAAAAGGAGTCTTAAGAATTTGAAACCAATTTGCCTAAAGGGTTGACGTAGATCTAAAAGCAGAGATAAGCAAGTGATACAGAGGGATGTTTTTGAGTCTTTAGAAATAGTATAGGTGAGAAATAAAGGGAATTTGATCTAAGACAGCAGCACTGGGGGAAAAAATAACAGACTTACTTAAACCAAACCAAACCAAACACACTGCAGTCGAGTCACATCCGACTAATAGCGACCACTCCTTGGGTTTCTGAAGCAGTATCGCTTTGGAAGTAGATTGCCCAACCTTCCTTCTGAGGAGTGCTGGTGGGTTTGTACCGCCAGCCTTCTGGTTAACAGTCAAGTGCCTTAGGCACTACACCACCAGACATAAGCCAAAAATACCAAACTCATTGCCGTTGAGCAGGTTTGACTCATAGCGATCCCTCCTTGGGTTTCGGAGGCAATATCACTACAGACGCAGATTGCCCAATCTTCCTTCTGAGGAGTGGCTGGTGGATTTGAACTGCCAGCCTTCTGATTAGTAGTCAAATGCCTTAAGCACTATGCCACCAGAGGTTCAATTAAAAATAATAATAATAATAGGTGACGATTGATGTTAAGGGTCACTTCAAATTTTTTGGTCCATATAACTGAGTGGATTGTAGTGTTACCAAGTGAGAGTGAAATAAGAAGAGGATAGTGTTGAATATGAGGAGCTGATAGATATCCAGAAGTCAGGAGATAATTGGGAAAATAGATGTAAAGAGCTTTGGAGGAACAATTGGATAGCATTAAAAGTCCATCCTTTATTTATTTGGTGCCTGTTACATAAAGTAGACTCAATAGTTGATATTAAACATTCCTCTACTCTCAAAATTATTACAGTCTAGGAAATTTACAGAAAAAGAAAGCAACTAAAAGAGAAAACATAGAGTACTATGAGAAGAATTTTTAGATACAATGAATGAGAGGATGAGGGAGAATTCATAACAAAGACTGGGTCTTGAGGGGGCATTGAGAGGCAGGTAGCTTAGAAAAACAGAAAGTTGAAACCTAAAGAGTTAGTAGGGATTATCCAAGGAAAAAGAAAGAAAATAACTCTCCAGTCAGTAAATTCTGCATAAGCAATGACCAGGAAGCAAAAGTGAACATGGATAGTATGCTTGAGGAATTTTGAGAAGTCCCATTGGCTGAAGTGTCAAGTGTGAGGCGAATGGCAAAATATGAGGCTGGGAAAGTTACCTCAGGCAAGAGGGTGACATAAGCTATTTCACAGAGTTTAAACATTATTCAGTGTGCAAGAGAAAGCTAAGGATTTTTGGTAGGATATTGATACAATCAGATTTGTGTTTTAGAAACTCAGCCTAGCTACTGTGTGGAGAATGAGACATTAATTACAGTAGTGAGTCTGGATGTGATTACCTAGGGCAAAGATCACAATTTGATTCAACCTGCTAATGTGTTCTATTTAGCCTGCAAGGTGTTTTTGTTGTTGTTGTTGTTTTAATTCTTAATTAGTTGTAAACATTTTAAACTTGGTAGTTCTCGCATAAAATCAAGGATACAAGCTTCCTTTGAACATTAAAAGATCCAGCAATACTGGGTCCACATTCTTGAGCTGTCAAAAATTGCCTGCAGATGTACCATCTAAAAGGCAAAATTATTAGGTAGGGTGAGTATTTCTTGAGTACCACAGTCTAGTGGAGTGTTTAGTTTGATATTATTGCTTCTGCCTTAACTGGAAAGAACATGAAGAAAGAATGATGAATCATCCATATACACCTGTCTAAAGCCAAACTCATGTACTAGAACCCATTCTGTTTCCTGCGTGTGGAATTTGTTCCCATAATTCTCCATTTCTCATCAGATTTCCCCTCTCTACTGGATTATTCTCATTGGCATAAAAACCTGTTCTTAATTCTTCCATCTTAAAAATAATTTCTGCTTAAAAGGAAGATACACATATATAAAGATGGTAGATGATATATCTATATATGTGGTTGTATGCATTATAAATATGTCCATATAAATAGAATTAACAGGGGGTAAAGTTATAATAACATCTTAGGCACAGTCAACCACCCCGATGGCGTGAGTTGTTGCACCTGTGGGCTTAGAACCATGGATATAGGAGACATCAAGCTGAACTAGCATAACAAACCACGCATAAACATTATTCTACATCCTACTTTGGTGAGTAGTGACTGAGGTCTTAAAAACTTACAAGCAGCCATCTAGATGCAGCAATTGCCTCGTCTGGAGTGAAAAAGAATGAAGAAAACCAAAGACACATGGAAACAATTAGTCCATGGGACTAGTGGACCACAAGAACCTCAGCCGTTATAACCATGAGACAAGAAGAACTAGATGGTGCCTGGTTCCCACTGTCAACCATTGTGAAAGGGATCAGTGCAGGAGACCCTGGATAGAGTAGGAGAATAATGTGGAACAAAACACAAAATCATGGGGAAAAAAAAACAGGTTTACTAGACTGACAGAGCCTGGTGAAACCCCGAAGACTATGGCCCCTAGTTACCATTCAGGTCTGGAATTGAACTCATTCCCACGGTTTCTAGCCAAAAAATAGACAGGCATGTAGGGTAAACATTACACCAGGTTGATATACTCCTTAATAGGATCAATCTATCAGATCAATCATGGAAAACAAAAGGGCAGTGTTTACACAGGGAGATAGCTCAGGGGGCAGGAATGCATAGGAACAAAGAACACAGGGAAGAGGTAACTATGGGGAGAAAGTGGGAAGAAAGCTTTTATATTGTGGGGAAGTGCAGTCAATGTCATGAAACAAAATGTGTATGAACTGTTGTATGGAAAATTAATTTGCTCTATAAGCTTTCACCCAAATCACAATAATTTTTTAAAAATATAAAATAATAATAATGTCTGCTTTCCCTCCAGTTATACTCATCTTTTTGATCTCCAACCAACCACTCCAGCAACAAGTCAAGGTCACCAGTGACCTGCCTCGCCTCACTAATAAATCCAATAGCTGATTCTCAGGCTTCATCTTACTTAACCTATCTGCAACAGTCAACATAATTCATAACTCCTTCCTACTTGGAACTTTTTTTTTCACCCCTTGACTTCCAAGAGGAGTTCTGGTGGCGTAGTGCTTAAGGCTTTAACTGCTTACCGGAAGGCTGGCCGTTCAACCCCACCAGCCACTCCTCGGAAAAAAAGGTTGGGAAATCTACTTCCATAGTGATACTGCCTTGGAAACCCAAGTAGGAGTCTGTATGAGTCGGATCCAACTGGAGGGCAGTGCATGCGTTTGCGTTGCGTGACTTCCAAGACACACTTTCTTGATGATCTTCCTACTCTACGGACTCTTCCTTCTCAGTCTCTTTACCTGTTCTTTTTTATTTCATCTTCCTCTCAAGTCGAGAGTCCTAGATCTTAGTCTTTGGATCTCTTTTGTTTTATGTCTACACTCTCTTCCTTCATAGATTTAAATATCACCTTTTTGGTAGTAACTTGCAAGTACATATCTCCAACCCCAAACTTTCCCTTGACCTCCAGACTAATATGTCTCTCTGCTTATTTGATATATACACTTTGCTCTCTAAAAGGCATCTCAAACTCATACTGCAAAGTCGAACACTGATTCATAGCCTTTTCCCATTCAACATGTCCCTCCTCCCACAATGTCCCTATCTTAGTAAATGGCAGATCATTATCCCAGTTGTCCATTCCAAAGACTTCTGAATGATCTTTACACTATCCCCTTCTCTCATATTCCCCATCAATTTGGCTAATATTGGCTAATATTATTGGCTCTACCTTTGAAATATATCTAAGATTCAGTTCTCTCTCCCCAATGCTTCTACTCTGATCCAATCCATTTTAATCTCCTGCTTGGAATACTGCCTTAGCCTCCTAACTGGTCTCCCTGCTTCAACACTTTCTCCTCTACAGCCTCACATATCAGATCCTATACTCAAAAAACAAGTACTTTAAAAGAAAGGATTTCTCTGACATTTTCTCATGATAAAATTGAAGTTAAGCATTGTTGGCAAGAATACCAATGATGAGTCCTCCTCAGCACATCATGATGTTGATATGTCTTATTTCTGGTGACCTTACTTTGATAACTTGATTAAGGTGATGTCTTCAGGGTTTGCACACTATAAAGTTATGTTTTTCCCTTTGTAACTTACATATAGACTTAGATATTATAGACTCTTTGAAAATGTACAGATACATTCTCCTCAAACTTAAACTTAAGGGCACTAATTTTATCAACCGTTAGTGGATCTTATCTGCAACAATTATTAATAAAGTATTTGCCTAGTAGGTTTTTTTTTTTTTTTTTACTGATTTCTTTTATATTTAGTCATTAGAATTGTCTTGGGAACAGTCACCCTTTTCCCCCTTATTAATTCATCCAGAGGTCATCTTACAAAATAACTGACTAAAAATGATTGAAGAATTATCTTAGATTAGAGCAGATAAAATGAAATTTGGGATCCTGGATAGGACTCTGAATGAGGAAAGAAACATTAGTGGAAAAACTGGTAAAATTCAAATAAATCATGTTAATAGTTTGTTATACTAATACTTACGTCTTGGTTTTGATCATTGTACAACAAGATATTAACATTAGGAGAAATGAGCAAAGAACTTTGTACTATTTCTGCAACTTTTCTATAAATCTAAAATTATTCCAAAATAAAACACTGTATTTTTTTAGAGCAGGGGGACTGCACCTAAACCCAGCTTTCTATAGTGTTGTCAGGTATTAGCCATCAGTCTTCCCAAAGGAGCTCCTGTAAACATCTAGAATCTAAGCTCAGAGTACCTGATGATACCTAAGGTATCTGTCTTCACTGGCAAGACTGACCTTACTCTTGGCATGTAACAGGGAGGGTAAGAGGACAGTAGGGGTCTTCTCCAGGAGCACATGTTGTTGCTCCCCAGATCAAGCATACCTTTTCACAGACAGCTTAGAAACAGGGGACCTGTACACCTGAGAACTTCTGGTTGGTGATGCTACAGCTATCCACTTAAGCCCTTTGCCCATCATCCTTGACTTTCTCTTTGTATCATATATAATATCCTACCTACTTTCAAAACACATCTTACCACTTCTTACCACATTTACTACTACCATCCTGGTCCAAAGGAGCTCAGGAAGCACAATGCCTAAGGTATTTGACTGCTAACCAGAAGGGTGGTAGATCAAACCTACCAGCTGTTCCACAGAAGGATGATGGGATAATCTAATTCTGTAAAGATCTACTGCCTCAGAAACCCAATAGGAGTCTCTATGAGTTGAAATTTACTTCATGGCAGGGAGTTTGTTTTTTTGCTTTGTTCACCTTGGCCCAAGCCATAAGCATTTCTTACCAAGAATACAGCTATGCCCTCTGTATTAGTTAACTATTACTATGTAACAAATTACTCCCAAAATCAGTGGTTTGGAACAACATTTGTTATCTCAGTTTCTGTAGGGGTTTCATTCCAAGTACACAAACAAAAAGAACTGGAGACAATGAATGAACAACATAGAAGTCAGTTTTTAACTTATCTAAGAAGTGACATTCCATAATTTAGCCATTATCTATTCTTTAGAGAGATTCATAGATCCAGCTCACCTCAAGAGGAGGAGATTACATGAGAATGTAAATACTAGGAGAACAGGGGTTATTGGGGACCATCTTAGAAATCTGCCTACCACAGCCTATTTATCTGGTTAACCTGATGCCATG
>NW_006922321.1:894143-898168 GCF_000298275.1 Orycteropus afer afer | reverse complement strand
ATGTTGTCAGAAGGGACCATTCCCTGGAGAAGGATGTCATGCTTGGTAGGGTGGAGGGTCGATGAAAGAGGGAGAGACTTTCAACGAGATGGACTGATACGGTGGCTGCGATGATGGGCTCAAGTATAGCAGGGATTGTGGGGCTGGCTCAGGATCAGGCAGTGTTTTGTTCTGCTGTGCATGGGGTTGCTATGAGTCGGAAACGACTCCACGACACTTAACAACAACAATACTAAAATATTAAGCCCATGAAGGAAAATATCATTGTTTGCTGTGTACTTAGGAACCCCAAGTGACTAGACAAGTGCCTAGCACAAATGAAGTGTTCAATATTTCCTATGTGAATGAATGAATAGAGGATGGCTGAGAATTTGTCTTGGGGAACAGTAAAATTTAAATGATTGGCAGAGAAAAAGGACCTAAGGAAAAAGAGATGAGATATTGGGCATCTCTTGTACCCTGCTTCACATCCTACTGGCCTACTTTCTTAATGTTGTCATATTTGAAGCAGACAATGTAACTCAAATGTGACCTGAAAGTATCTTGTCACAGCTGCATCAAGTAACTCTGGGGGATTTTTGCCCTGAGGATTTGTTGCTACCAACAAGAAGGACATCTGCAGGAACCCACTCTGTTCTTCTCCCACATGTGCAAAGTTGGACATGTGTGGTGTTTAGCAACACATAGACCCACCACTGACTGTTGGTTACTGGTGGATAAATATTTCCTTCTGCTGCTCCATAAGAGGAACATTTTGAGATGAATTCTCACAACTACTTAGAGGGTTCTTAGTGAGATGCAACACCATAAACTCACTACCATTGACTAGATTCTGACTTATAGTGACCCTTTAGGATAGAGGAGAACTGCCCCATAGGGTTTCCAAGGAAGAAGACTGCCTCATCTTTCTCCTGTGAAGTGGCTTCTAACCACCAAACTTTTGGTTAGGAGCTGAATACTTAACCACTATGCCACCTGAGTTCTTTATGGAGCCCTATGCACCACAGTTAGTTGTGTTTTCCTTGGTCAATTTTATACCCTTGGATCATGTTTTTCTCTTTCCTTGTTTCCTTCTTCACAGCCCCCCATTCATGTTCCTTGCAATAACTTCCCAAAACGAACTCCATGCATGCAAGTTCTTGTTCCATCATCTGTTTTTAAGGGGAACTGTGTTAAGACATGTCAGAGGGAGACAATAAATAAAGAAAGTGACAATTTGAAAATTGTTGAATAACATTTTGAAACAGGGCTTTGAACCATAATTTTTTTCCATTCCTGTTATCATTCCAGTTCACCAAAATTTTTAAAATTCAGTTCTGTTCTGGTTTCACTTTGTTGACCATGACTGAACAGGTTTGAATTATTTCAATGCTCCAATCTCAAATTTATATTCTGCAAACGGATAACTGAGAGGCAGTTCCTTCTTTCTTTCTTTCTTTTAAAAACTTTTTATTGTGATTGAGTGAAAGTTTACAGAGAAAATTTGTTATTAACAAAATGGTTATCAACAGTTCATACACATTTTGTTTTGTCACATTGATTGCAATCCTCACAATAGCAGCACCCTTCCCACTTTCTCCCTGTGTTTACCATTTTCTATTTGTTCTTCTTTCCTATCCCTTCCTGCATTCTGACTTTTAACCATGAGAAAATGCCCTTTTGATCTTGTATGTTTGATTGTTCTAAGAAGTGTATATCTCCTCTGTGATTGTATACCCTACATGCCTCTCTATTGTTTGGCTGAAATTTGAGGTGTAGTGGTGAGTTCAGGCTTGGTGAGTGTTTGAGGGCCATAGTCTAGAGTTCTATCAGTCTCTATCAAGCCAGTAAGCCTGGTCTTTTACATGATTTTGAGTTTTGTTTTACATTTTTCTTGCATTCTATCCAGGACCTCCTATTGGGATCCCTTTCAGAGCAGTCAGCAGTGACAACCAGGTACCATTTAGTATTACTGATCTCAGGGTTATGGAGGCTGAGGTTCACATGGTCCATTTTTCCTCTCAACTAATTATTTCCTTGCATTTTTTATTTTCTTCATTATTTTTTGTTCTGTACAGGAAGAGACCAAAGACTTGCACCTTACATGGCTGCTCATAAGCTTTTAAGACCTCAGTTGCTACTTACCAAAATAGGATGCATACCATTGTCTTTGTGGACTATGTTGTGGTAATTGACTGTGATGTCCCCAAAAATAATAGTCCTGAGATCAAAGCCCAGTAACTCATTCCTTCAAGATGGTTGGTTATGGCTAAGAAGTTTTCATTATTTTGCCCCTTATATGCTCTACTGTATTCATGGGTATATTTGATGCAAATATAAATACATATGTAGAGATATCCTCTGTCAAACCTATATGTATTCTTGAGTGTAGTCGCATTCACTTTCACACATCTGTTCAGCTTGTGCATCTACCTATGTATTCAATTGTAAATTGTTGTTATTACTGTTATTGCAGGATTGTGTATATTATAGTATTTACCTCTGTTGCTTTTAACTCTTGCACTCCTCCCAATGTCTTCCATTGCTCTGATCATTTTTTGCTGCTCTCCCCCTTATTATATATTGACTTTCTCTTCACCCAAGTTAATACATTTCTACCTTTTATTTAGTGATTTATTCTCCTTTTCCTTTCCACACCTGGTAACCTTCAAAGAATGTTTCTTCCTATGTGTAGACCTTACCTTGACTTTTTACAACAGTGGCCTCATGCAATATTTGTCTTTTTGTGATTGACTAATTTCACTTAGGGAGCTCTGGTAGCATAGTGGCTAAGGCACTTGACTGCTAACCAGAAGGCTGGCGGTTCAAACCCACCAGCCACTCCTCGGAAGGAAGGTTGGGCAATCCTACTTCCGTAGTGATACTGCCTCGGAAACCCAAGGAGGGGTCGCTATGAGTCAGGGCTGACTCGACGGCACATAACAACAACAACAACAATTTCACTTAGCATAATGTCCTGTAGGTTCATCCATGTTATGAAGTGTTTAACAGATTTATCTCTATTCTTTAATGTTGTATATGTATGCTAAACGGGCAAGGAAGCCACATCTTCTGACCTCTTTTAACCTCACAAGAGGAAGACAGAATCACCATCAATAGCCCAAAGCCTATTCCTACAAGGCCAGACATGCTGCCTCCCTCCAGCCCTTTCACCAACCAATCCTCCCAAAGCACCCACCACCTCTCTCCAGGGTTGGATAATTCGCTGCAGTGACCACACAGAATTCACAGATTACAGGGTTTATTAGGGAAGCACCAGGCTACAATTAAAGTTCTGGAAAAATGCTCAGTCTCTCTCCCAGCCCACAGCTTCTCTCCCAACAGTGAGTGTCCCTCAGTGTCTCAATCAGCAATGCATGTCTCTTGTATCTCTTTCCCAACAGGGTGTGTCTCTTGCAGGAGTGCATGTCTCTTTCAGCAGTACATCTTCCTCAACCAGCAGTCAGAGAGAGACTTCTTCTGCCTCTAAGAGGCCTCCTTTTGAGCCTGACAGAGTAGCCAAACTAACCAATCATAACATCAGAATTCTAAGCACCTGAGAGAGAGAAGGAACCTCCCAGAACATTGCTTTGTGTTGCACCCAACAGAAATACCCCAGGTGAATAACTTTTACAATCAGGAGCTCCTCAGTTGCTCACAGCAAATTCCACCACAGAGTTTACAGAGACTTATGGCTAGAAAAGGCACATTAAATAATTTACTACACCGCAATGTATTACCACAATTTGTTTATTCTTTCATCCATTGATAGGCAGTTTGGTTATTTCTATCTTTATGCTATTGTGAATAATGCTGTGATAAACATGGGTGTGTGTATGTATCTGTTCATGTCATGGTTCTTGTTCTGTAGGATATATCCTTAGTAGTGGGATTGCTGGATCATATGGTGTTTCTAGTTTCAATTTTTTAGGGAGACATCATTCTGTTTTCCACAGTGGTTGCAACATTTTACAGTCCTACTGTCAATACTGTCAATGTATGCGGGTTCCAGTATCTCTACATCCTCACCAGCATTTGTTGTTAAA
>NW_006922321.1:888036-893783 GCF_000298275.1 Orycteropus afer afer | reverse complement strand
TTTTTTCCCAGTCTGTGGGTTCTCTTTTACTCTTATGGTGAAATCTTTTGATGCTTATACATTTTTAATTTTGTGAGGTCCCAGACTTCTAGTTTATCTTCTGAGGTTTGTGCATTTTTAGTTACATTTGATAGAATATTTATGCCATGTATTAAGACCCTAAGTTCATCCTTAAATTTTCTTTGATGATCTTTATGGTTTTAGGTTTTACATTTAGATCTTTGATCTTAAGCTAGTTTTTGTTTATGGTGAAATACATGGATCCTGTTCAATTTTTCTACAAATGTATATCCAGTTTTGCCAGCACCATTTGTTAAAAGTACTGTCTCCTAACCACTTTATAGGTTTTGGTCCTTTGTCAAAATCAGCTGTCCATACTGGTTGGATTTACTTCTGGGTTCCCAATTCTGCTCCATTAGTCTATGTATATATCATTGTACCAGTAACAGACTATTGAATACTATGGCTTTATAGTAGGTTTTGAGTTTGGGAAGTGTACAGCTTCCTACTTTATTCTTCTTGTTTAATAGTGGTTTGCTTATCCATAGAAAGTTGATGATTAATTTTTCCACCTCTTTAAAGAATAAGAACGGAATCTTAATCAGGATTGCATAATATCTTTTAATAACTTTGGGTAGTATTAACATTATCACAATCTTCTGTCCATGAGCATAGTATATTCTTCCACTTACGTAGGTCTCTTTTTTTGTTGTAGTAGTGTTTTTTAGTTTTCTTGTATTTTTTTTTGTGTGTGTGTGTATATGGTTGGATTTAGGGAGCTCTGTTAGCATAGTGCCTAAGGCATTTGACTGCTAACCAGAAGGCTGGTGGTTCAAACCCACCAGCCACTCTTTGGAAGGAAGAGTGGACAATCTACTTCTGTAGAGATACCACTATGGAAACCCAAGAAGGGGTCACTATAAGTCAGGACCAACTTGATGGCAGTGAGTTAGTTAGTTAGTTAGTATGGTTGGATTTATACCAAAGTACTAATTCTTTCACATGGCTATTGTAAATAGTATTGTTTTCCTGATTTTTGTCCATTTGGCCCCCTTTTTTTTTTTTGCTATGTTGTTGAATTGTATTGGCTTGGATTATGTTGAGGATTTTTGCATCTATTGTTCAGAAAGGATATGGGTCTATAATTTTATTTTCAACTTGTGTCTTTGCCTGGCTTTGGTATCAAGGATATGCATGCTAAATTGAATTAGTTTGGGAGTATTCTATCCTTTTCTATGCTATAGAATAGTTTAAGTAGAATTGGCATCAGCTTTTCTCAAAATGTTTAGAAGAGGTCACCAGTAATGCTATGTATACCAGGACATTTTTTGTTAGCAGTGTTTTTATGACCTGTTCAATTTCTTCCTTTGTGATGGATCTGTTCAAATTTTCAACCTCAGAGTGTATTAGCTTGGGTAGGTAGTGTATTTCTAGAAATTTGTTAACTTCTTCTAGCTTTTAAAATTTGTTGGAGTTCTGTTCTTCATAGTGTTCTATATTATCCTTTTAATTTCAGTTGATTCTGTTTTGACATTGCTTAATTAATTTCTAATTCATATTATTTGGATATCCTCTTTCTTTTCCGTTGTTAGATTTGCCGGTGGATTGTCAATTTTATTAATTTTTTCAAAGAACCAACTTTTAGTCTTGTTATTTTATTCTACTATCTTTAAATTTTCTGTTTCATTTATTTATGCTTGAATCTGTATTATTTCTTTCCTTCTGGTGCCTGTAGGATTTTTTTTTTTTTTTTATGTTCTTTTCCTAATTGTAGGACATATTGGGTTAAGGTGTTCTTTTTATTCTTTCTTCTTTTTTGATGTTTGTGTTTATTACTATAGTCCCCTGAGCACTGCTTTTGTTTGTTTACAAAATATTTTGATATGTTGTGTTTTCATTCAAATTTGATTCAAGAAATTTTTTCAATTTCATTTTTTATTTTTTCTCTCTCCCAATAGTTTTTAATGATAGTGTTGTTGGGTTTTCAGGTATTTGATTTTTTTTGCCCTTGATCTTCCTATTGTTGATTTCCAGTTTTATAGCATTATTATCTGAGAAGATGTTTTATAGAATTTTGATGTTTTAAAATGTTTTAAGGCTTGTGTTGTAGTTTATCATATGGTCTATTCTGGAGAATGTTCCATGAACACTGAAAAATAATATCTTGTGCTGTTGTTGGGTGGAGTGTTTGGTTAGAGGAACAAGCAGAAAAAGAATAAAATGAATTGAAGACAGCCTAAGAATTATATGGGACATCATAAAGAGGAATAACTTACATGTATTTGGCATTCCAAACAGTAGGAAACAAAAAGCACCAAAAAAACTGTGGAAGATTTATTGCAGTAAAACTTCCCTAATATCATGAAAGATGAGAAGATATGCATTCAAGAAATCCAGTGAACCCCAGACAAGATAGATCCCTGAAGAAAGTCACCAAGACATATCATAATAATTTTCCAAAACCAAAGACAAAGAAAGAATCCTGAAAGCAACTTGTGAAAAATGAAAAGTTAACAACAAAGGAGAACCAATGTGACTCAGTTCCAATTTCTTGAAACCATGCAGAAAATTGATGACATGTATAAAACTGTGAATGGTAAAAAACAAATGACAACAAAGTATGATATATTCAGTAAATCTGTCCCTGATATATGATGGTGAAGTTAGGACATTTCTACATAAACAGGAATTAAGAGAATTTGTAAAAACCAGACAAACCTTACAAACATGCTAAAGGGAGGCCTGCAGCAGAAAACAAACAATGGCAAACAACTTGAGATCAATACACATGCAACCATCACCCAGAAACCAAGGCTGATATAGAAGTATGCAAACTGATATGTGTATAAGAATGAAAATAAAGAACCAGAGACATCAGTTTGTAAACAAGGACAGCTACAAAGCAAAAAAGAAGGAAAAAATAATGTAGTTACAGAACTTCCTAATGGAGAGGAATTCAAGACAATTTCAGGAAAGAATGAAATATTTTAAGCTTGGAAAGAAAATAATGAATTTTAGGGTAACTTCAAAGAAAATTATAAAGCTTCTCATCAAAATAAAAAAGAAGAAAATCATAAAACTCAGTCAACACTGAAAAAATAGCAGTGAAGAAAATGATGAAAAAAAAATGACCTCAGAACACAAAAAATATATGGAACAAAGAAATCAGCAGCACCACAAAAACAACATATAGCAAAATGACAGCAATAAATCCATACTTATCCATAGCGACACAGAATGTAAATGGATTATAGGCACTAATGAAAAGACAGAAAGTAACAGGTTGGATAAGAAAACAGGATCCATCAATATGCTGTCTACAAGAGACACACCTTAGGCATAAAAACAAAAATAGACTAGAAATCAAAATATATATCAAGCAAATGGCAATCGAAAGAGAGTGAGAGTAGCGATATTAATTTCAGATAAAATACACTTTATGGCAGAAAACCAGCAAAAGAGACAAGAAAGGACATTATATAATGAGTAAAGGGACAATTGAAAAAGAAAACATGACCATAATAAATACCTATGCACCCAAAGAAAGAGCCCCAAAATACATAAATCAAACTTTAACAAAATTGAGAAAAGAAATAGACAACTCCACAATTATATAGGAGACTAATACCACTTTCAATGAAGGACAGAACAGCTACAAAGAAATTCAGCAAAGACAGACAACTAAACAGCACAATCAACCAATTTGATCTTGTAAATATATACAGAACACTCCACCTGCCAACAACAGAGTATACAATCTTTTCCAGGGCACATGGAACATTCCCCAGAATAGACCATATGTTAGGCCACAATGCAAGCCTCAAAAAATTTAAAAACATCAAAATATGCAAGGTATCTTCTCAGATCAACATGCTATAACATTAGAAATCAACAAAAGGAAGATCAAGGGGAAAAAAATAGAAACTGAATACCATCCTTCTTGAAAACTACTGGGTAATAGAAGAAATTTAAAAAATGAAATTGAATAATTCTTTGAATCAAAGAAGAATGAAATCACAACATACCAAAATACTAAGGACACACCAAAAGCAGTGCTTAAAGGACAATTGTTAGCAATAACATACACTTCAAAACAGAAAGAAGAACAAAAAGCAACACTTTAACCCAAAATCTCCAACATCCAGGAAAAGAGTAACAAAATAAGCCTACAGTCACCAGAAGAAAAGAAATAAAGATCAGAGCAGAAATAAATGAAACAGAAAAGAGAAGAACACTATAGAAAATAAACAACACTACAAGTTAGTTCTTTGAGAGATTAATAAAATTGACAAACCACTGGCAAATCTAACAAAGGAAAAGAAGGAAAATATTCAAATAGCATGAGTAAGAAATGAAATGGACAACATCATAACAGAACTAACTGCAATACAAAGAATAATAACAGAATGTTATGAAGAATTGAACTTCAACAAATTTGAAAGGCTAGAAGAAATGGACAGATTTCTAGAAACACACCACCTATCTAAACTACAGACTGAGGTAGAAAACTTGAACAGACCATAGCAAAAGAAGAAGTTAAACAGGTAATAAAAACACTCCCAACAACAACAACAACAAAGTCCTGGCCCATGTGAATTTACTGGTGAAATCTACCAAACAGAGAAGAACTGGCACCAATTCTACTCAAATTATTCCAGAACATAGAAAAGGAGGGAATACTCCCAAATTCATTTTATGAAGCAGGAATAATCCTGACACCAAAATGAGGCAAAGAAACAACTAAAAAAAGAAAATTATAGACCATATCTTTCATTAATATAGATGCAAAACCTCTCACCAAAATGCTAGCCAATAGAATCCAAAAACAGATAAAAAAAATAATACATCAGGACCAAGTGGGATTCATACAAGCTATGCAAGGATGATTCAACAACAGAAAAACAATTAGTGTTATCCATCACATAAATAAAACAAAAGAAAAGAACTACATGATCATATCAATCGATGCAGAAAAGGCATTTGACAAAACTCAACTCCCATTCCTGACAAAAGTGCTCAAGAAAATAGGAATAGAAGGGCAATTCATCAACATAATTAAGGACATATAATAAAAATCACCAGCCAACATTATTCTCAATGGAGAGAGATTGAAATCATTCCCTTTGCAAACAGGTACCAGGCAAGGATGCCCTTTATCACCATGCCTATTCAGTATTGCATTGGAAGCCCTAGCCAGAGCAATAAGGCAACAAAGGGAAATAAAAGGTATCCAAACTGACAAAGAAGAAATACAACTATATTTACAGATAATATGATCCTATACATAGAACATTCTAAAGACTCAGCATGGAAATTACTGGAACTGATTGAAAGATTCAGCACAGTAGTGGGATACAAGATCAACATACAAAACTCAATAGGATACCTTTACACTAAGAGAACCCTGAAAATGAAATCATGAAAGCAATACAATTTACACCAAACCAAACTCACTGCCGTTGCATTAGTTCCGACTCAGAGCAACCCTTCCATGGGTTTCCGAGGGCAGTATCACTATGGAAGTAGATTGCCCAATCTTCCTTTTGAGGAGCGGCTGGTGGGTTTGAACCACTAGCCTTCTGGTTAGCTGTCAGATGCCTTAGGCACTAAGCCACCAGAGCTTCCCAATACCATTTACAGTAACCACTCAAAAGATGAAGTACTTAGGAATAAATCTAACTAGAGACACAAAGGACTTTGTTGTTGTTGTTGTTGTTAAGTGCCGTCGAGTCGTTTCCGACTCATAG
>NW_006922321.1:885433-885936 GCF_000298275.1 Orycteropus afer afer | reverse complement strand
AAGAAAACTACAAAATACTCCTATGTGAAACCAAAAAAGACCTACATAAATGGAAGAATATACCATGCTTATGGATAGGAAAACTTAATGTTGTGAAAATGTCAACATTATTCAAAGCTATCTAAGGATATAATGCAATCCTCTGAAACATCTCATAAAATGGATAAGCCTGGAGGACACTATGCTAAGTGAAATTAGTCACTCACAAAAGGACAAATATTGTATGAGACCACTGTTATAAAATGTCAAGAAAAGATTTACACACAAAAACAAACATTCTTTGCTGGTTACCAGGGCTGAGAAGGGAAGAGAGAGTAAAGCACTAACTAAAGGGTAGACACATTAATTTGGGTGAGGAGGAAGACAATATAAATACAGGCAAAAAATAATCAAGACAAAAGAAGACCCTGGGAGGAGTATAAGAGTTAAAGGCAACAAAGATAACTACTATTTACACAATCCTGCAATAACAATAATAACAATAATTACAAGTGGATACATAG
>NW_006922321.1:840430-861530 GCF_000298275.1 Orycteropus afer afer | reverse complement strand
TGGCACGATCCCTTTCTTTTCCATAGAAAATCAGCTAGTCTTACCTAAATTGTGTGCCAAGAGAACCTGAAAAACAACTCTAAGCAAGCAGTTGCTGTGGAGATGGCTCTGATTCATGGAGACCTGTATGTGTCAGAGTAGAACTCTGCTCCACAGGTTCTTCAATCTACTTTCAGAAGTAGATTGCCAGGCCCTTCTTCTGAGGCATCTCTGAACCACCAACTGTTCAGTTAACATATTAACCATTTGTACCACCCAGGGACTTCAAAAACCATCTGGAAAGAGGTTAAAATTCATTCTGCCTTTTAAACAAATTGCCTTTTTGGTCTGGATATGTTCAAAGTGTGATGAAGTTTAGATGGTAGCAGGAAAGGCTAATACCACCAGATAAGCTTTGTTTCTCAAGGAATGATCAGGATCCTCAAATTGGAAGGAGAGTGGTATGTCATCAAGCAAGCTTTCTTTACCTGTTAGAATCAGAATCCGAGTGGTGTTTTGTTTGTTTGTTTTAAATTTTATTGTGCTTTGGGTGTAAATTTACAAAGCAAATTTGTTCTGCATTCAACAGTTTGTGCACATTTGATTTCACACCCTGATTACCATTCCCAGCCATAACAAATTCTCCTCCCCTCTCTCCCTCTCCTTGTGTACTTCTTAACTATGCATTCCTGTCTGTCCACCTTTCCCTCTATGTGAATGCTGCCCTTCTGGTGCCTCATAGCTGATTGCTCTAAGGGGTGCATCTCCCTGGAGGAGGTGAGTGCATCACCCTAGTGTAGATGTTCTGCATGTAGGTCTTTCTACTGTTGGGATTGAGATCAATCCATGGGAGTGAGTCCATTTCTAGGCCTGAAGGATAACTCAAAGCCATAGTCTCAAGTGTTCCACCAGACTCTATGCAACCAGTAATTCTGGTCATTTCTGTGTTTTTGAATTTTGTTCCACATCTTTCCTCCCACTCTATCCAGGGTCTCTACTTTTGATCCCTTTCCAAGTGGTTGGCATTGGTAGCCATGTACCATCTAGTTCTTCTGGTCTCAGCATCATGAGGGCTGAGGTTCTCGTGGTTCATCTTATCCTTGGACTAATTGTTTCTAGACATCTTTCATTTTCTTCACTCTTCTTTGATTCAGATAAGAGGAGACCAATAGTTGCATCTTAGATGGCTGCTCAAAAGCTTTTAAGACCCCAGTCACTACTCACCAAAGCAGGCTGTAGAACAAGATTTTTATGCACTAGATGGTACCAATTGAGCATGATGTCCCCCAAGATTAAGGTCCCAAGTCAGCAGGCCTGGTGATTCTCTCTCTTAAGGGCTTGGTTGTCTCTGAGAAGTTACTCCAACTTTGCCTTCTGTTGCTTCTGTAATGCATGTGGCTAATTTTGTAGTAGAAGTGCATATGTAAGATTATCTTCAGCTAAATCTATACTTGATCTAGGATATATTCCTGTTCATCTACCCCTACCTGATCTTCTCAACTGTCTATGCATATACTTGTAACCTAGTGCTTGCTGCCACTGATAATGCAGTATCATGCATGTAATAGTATTTGCCTCTGTTGTCTATATTTTTGTGCACACTTCTGTGTCCTCCCTTTCCCCACTGTCACCTTTGCTGGTCATGCATTCTTTCCATACCTTCCCTCCCCTTACTCAAATCACCACATGACCCCCAATTAGTCTGACAATTTCCCTCTCTTTCCCTCTCATCCCCAGTAACCAATAAAATAAATTTCCTTCCCTGAGTAAACCTCTCCTTGACTTTTTACAATAATGGGCTCATACAATATTTATTCTTCTGCAGTTGACTTACTTCACTCAACATAATGTCTTCTAAATTCATCTACATTGTGAGATGATTCATGTATTCTTCATTATTCTTTAATGCTGCATAGTATTCCATTGTGTGACTGTACCATAGTTTGGTTATCCATTCATCTTCTTATGGGCATTTAGGTTGTTTCCATCTCTTTGCTATGGTGAATTGTGCTGAAATGAATATGGGTGTGCATATGAGAATCAGAGTGTTTTTATTCAAAAATTTAATGAGAAGAAAGCTGTTCAGCTGCAAAAATGAATGGTAATGCTTTTTTTTTTTTTTTTTTTTTTAAGTTTTTCACAATGAATCCCAAATCTGATTCACAGATTCTCTCTGGGCAGGGAACTAAATAGGCCCCATCTAGTCCAACTTAAAAAATGTACTCACAGCCAGCAAAGGCACTCACATTTCTGTTGTATTCAGTGAACTGTTAGTTCTCCCATAAGGCTTGTGCAGTATAAAAGGCAGTTTCAGGCGATGGCATGAACATCTGTTTACTGATCAATCCTTGTATGATGGCAAAAGGAAAGGCATCGTATCATTTCTGTTTTTACCCAAGAATCTTTAGCAAAATTGTGAATATTTTTTTTTCTAGTGCCATGCCTTTTTTTCATCCAGTTTTCCAGACAAAATAATGAAGACACAAGCAGGCCAAGAGAGTTCTCCAAGCTGAAACGTTATAGTTATTCTAATTGTATCTAGTCTTTATGGTTTCAGAGATCAAAATGAAAAGTGCTTAGTATGAAACCATTAATCAAAAAGAAGTCACTGCTCACTACTCAATAGAATATAATGTACCAACATGATTTCCTTTTGTAACTAAGCAACATATCAGCCAATCACTACTTAAATAAGATTCATTTAAATAATTAAACTCTATTTCCAAGTCTTGTTTGCTTTTTGGAAAGAAACAATAACATCTTTAATAACAGAAATTCATGGTTAAATTTTCACATCTTTGGAGGAAGGGAAGACAATGCTCTGGAGTGGATGACATAAATATCAAAGTGTTGCCTGAGGTAATTAAAACAATCAAATAACACTACCCATTTTGTTCTCTGAAAAGTCATTAATATCTAACTAAATAAGCCTTCTATCTACTGTAGCCCTGTCAATCCAAGTAGAGTACAAAATACACTCTGATCTCTCTATGGTATTGAGTTACAAACTCAAACAATAAGAAAATAGATATGCTAAAGGTAAGTACAACCCATCCACATAAGAATGTGTCACTGTGTTCTAAGTTGTCATCAAGTTTATTGTTTCAGATTCAATTAACCTCTTTCTATGATGTATTTACTCTTTGTATAAATACTAACAGACCCTGTATCAGATGTTACTAGCAGCTTTACACAAGACTAAAAAAGTTCCTGCCTTCGTGAAATCTATGTTTTCATTGAGGGATAGACAGTAAAACATTAAATAAACAAACAATGCTATTTTGTATAGTGATAAGTCCTCAGGAGGAATTAAACAAACCTAGATGAATCAGAGACTAGAGGAGGGTCTGCTTGAGGGAGAACCTTCATGTGGAGGTGGTCTTTAAGCTGAGACTCAAAGAGAAAGAGCTAACCAAATGAAGAGCTTAGAGGGAAGATATTTTCAGGTAGAGGAACAGCAAAGACTAAGTGCTAGAGATGAAAATGAGCTTGATTTGCCTGAGAAACTGGAAGGAAACCATTGAGTATATCATGAACAAAGGAAGAGAGGTCCCACACGGCTTTAAAGAAGAGGCAAGGGTAAGCGCACTACATTGAGTGAGTTGTAAATGCCTACACAACTTCCATTTTCCTTTCTATACCAAAAAAACAACACTGAATGCCATTGAGTTGATTCTGACACATAGAGACCCCCTTTGGGTTTCCAAGGTGGTATTTACAGTAGATTGCCCTATCTTGCTTCTGGGGAGTAACTGGTGGGTTTGAACCACCGACCTAGTTAGCAGTCAAATGCCTTAGACGCTTTGCGACCAGAATTCCTTTCCTTTTTATTCAGTAGTTGTTAATACAACTCTATCATTTCATTTCCTGTCCTCCTTATAATCTTGCCTCCTGTAGGCTTCTCTGAATTTACACTTGCCTCTTTTTTCTCACAAACTGCCTGTTCTTTTTAAAATCCTGTTTAGTCCTTCTTTTGCTACCAGAACTATAAATGTCATAGTGTCCCAGGACTTAGTACTCATCCCTCTTTTATTCTGCCTCTGTCAATCATCCAGGATCCTGATACCACAATGGCTCTTGAAATCCATCTGTGCATGACTAAGAGCCATTGTTAAATTTTAAATGGCCAAAATGAACTCTTTCTCCCCACCTTCCTACCTATTCCTCACCTAGTTTTCTCTCTCTCATGTAAAGTGGTATGGTCTTCTCTCCACTCAATGGCTCTAGCCTAAGACCAATGAAACGTTTCCCTCTCTCTCATTCTCCGTTTGCATAATCTACCAGCTCAGTCTACCCATTTGACCTCAAAGTACACCTTGCGCCCACCTCTGTCTCTTTACCAAGTCCAAACATCCTTCATTCCTCTCCAGAACTATTTTAATAGATTCTTACTAGTTTTTAAGCTTCCATCTTTGCCTTCCTTGCCATCTCGTAAAAACACAAGTCCAATTATATCAGCCCCCTTCTTAAACCCACCAATGCTTTCCCATTGCACTTAAAACACAATCTAAGCTAGCAGGTCAAGTGAGAACATGGGTTGGCCTACTTATCCAAACTCACCTCACAGTACTCTCCCTGCTTTTCACTGGGTCCCACTTGTTCTCTTCCTGCAACACTCCATACTTGTTTCTACTTGGTATGGACTTACTGCATTACTGTGCTCTCATACTCTTCTCTCTCCATATTTCCATAAAGCTGATTCCTTCTCACCTCAGTTCAAAAGTCTCCTTCTGGGAAGGATTTCCAGCTGTCTCCCAATATCAAATGGCTGCCCTACTTTGCCCCAGTTACTCTCAATCACGTCATATTGGTTATTTTTTCTCTGTATTTTCTCCAACATAAAATAATTGTGTATTTAATTTTTCACTTGTTTGTTTTCTGTCTCCACTCAGCAGTATTTAAGCTCCATAACAAGCAAGAGTTTGCCAGTCTTATTTACTCCCCCGCTGATGGCAAGTGAGTTAATGGCACTTAGGAGCTCTGGTAGCATATTGTCTAAGGCATTTGACTGCTAACCAAAAGGCTGGCAATTCAAACCCACAAGCCACTCCTCAGAAGGAAGTTTGGGCAATCTACTTCCATAGTGATATTGCCTTAGAAACGCAAGGAGGGCTCCCTGTGAGTCGGATTCTACTCCAGGGCAGTGAGTTTTTTAACTGGCAAGAAAGGACTACACTCAAAAAACCAAGCTCACAGCTGCCAGAGCTCCTCCTCCTTGCCAATTAGAGGGTTTGTTTTGTAGAGATTTTCCAAGCATGCTCTTTACAACATACCTGTGGTGAGGATAAAAGAAAAGTTATCACACATTTCCCTGCTGTCAAGAGTTTTGCTAATAGAGGTAAACAGTCTCCCTAGACTGCATCTATTGGTTCTAAAATGTAGTGTTCAACAAGACACCTTTGCTACCAAATATTAATTGTGCTTATTTTTTCATTAGGGTGATTTGCTTTGCATCATGCCACTAAAACTATTTTTATTTCTCTTTCAACTCTGCTCTCAAGGAGTTCATAAACCAAATGAGTAGAGAGATGAATAAACAACTATGGTATACAAAGGTTGAACAGGAAAGTATAGATTGTGAGACAGTTCGTTTTCCATAGGATTAAGGCAGCAATGAAGGCAGCAGAGAGAGGGTGACATTTCAGCAAGACTTTGATGCAACACTCAGAGGAGTGTTAGGACATTTCTAAAGTGGAAAGTGCATGAAAACTTAAGCTTTGTGAAACTGCATAGAATTTTCCAAGAGCAATGATGAGGGATGACAGTGAGCAATTATGAGATATGGCTTGATGGGGGGTAGTATTTGATTTTCAAATTTACAGTTCTGGGTTTCTAAGCTGACATTGTGGATCAGAGTTTGCAAACTGACTAAATCTAGTTCACAGATGTCTTGTTTAATCTGCAGTATTTTAAAAAATTTTTAATTTGACGGCAACATTTAAAAGTCAGGAGATTTCACATAAAACTGTGAATTTTTGACTCACCTTGAAAAAGTAAGATGTGTTAAGGCCAGACCAGCATTCCCACTCCCCGAAAAACCCACCAAACTCACTGCTGCTGAGTCGCTTCAACTCATAGTGACCCGTCCTTGGATTTCTGAGGCAGTATCCCTATGGAAGTAGATTGCTCAACCTTCCTTCCGAGGAGTGGCTGGTGGGTTTGAACCAGCAGCCTTCTGCAAGCAGTCAAATGCCTTAGGCACTACGCTACCAGAGCATTCCCAAAAGGCCACCATAAATTGAAGCTGTAGTGACAGCCCCATTTTAGGTAGAGTAAGCAGGCAAGCTCCGCTTTGCCAGAGTTCCCTGTCTGCTTGCTTTATTTTACCTGCCTGCATGACATTCCAAGGTTCCTACCCTTGGCTTTTTGATTAGTGGATTTACTCTGATAATCATATCTATATATATCTATGATATATGATATATTGTTGTTGTTTGCCGTTGAGTCGGCCCCGACTCATAGCGACCCCTCCTTGGGTTTCCGAGGCAGTATCACTATGGAAGTAGGATTGCCCAACCTTCCTTCTGAGGAGTGGCTGGTGGGTTTGAACTGCCAGCTTTCTGCTAAAAGAACTAACAGATCTGTCCTGGAGGAAGTGCAGCCAGAATGCTCCTTGGAAGCAAGAATGGCCAGACTTCGTCTCACCTATTTTGGTCATGTTGTAAGAAGGGACCATTCCCTGGAGAAGGATGTCATGCTTGGTAGGGTGGAGGGTCGACGAAAGAGGGGGAGGCCTTCAAGGAGATGGATTGATACAGAGGCTGCGATGATGGGCTCAAGTATGGCAGGGATTGTGGGGCTGGCGCGGGATTGGGCAGTGTTTCGTTCTGCTGTGCATGGAGTCGCTGTGAGTCGGAAACGACTCGACGGCACTTAACAACAACAACAGCAATATGATATATGATTATATGATCATGTTGTTGTTGTTATGTGCTGTCGAGTTGGATCCGACTCATAGTGACCCCTCCTTGGGTTTCTGAGGAAGTATCACTATGGAAGTAGATTGCCCATCCTTCCTTCTGAGGAGTGGCTGGTGGGTTTGAACTGCCAGTCTTCTGGTTAGCAGTCAAATGCCTTAGGCACTACACTACCGGAGCTCCTGCATATGATCATAGATATATAATTTTAGAAGTCTACATTTCGTTGAAGTATAACATAGATACAAAACAGTGCATAAATCAGAAGAATTCAATGAATTATTACAAAACAAACCAACTTGTGTAACCACTGCTCAAAAAAACAGTATAATATTAAAGCATACCGAACACCTTCCTCATGTCTCTTCCCTATCATTATAACCACAAAACATAACCAATATTTGACTTCTAACACTGTAGATTTGTTTTTGTTTATTTTTTATTTGTTTACTTTTAAGAATTATAATAACATAATATATTGATTTGTGTCTGGCTTCTTTAAATAAACGTGATGTTTTTTGAGATTCATTCAAGTTACATCATGTAGCAGTGATTGCTCATTTTCATTACAGTATAGTGTTGTTGTTGTTGTTGTTATGTGCCATCGAGTCGACCCCGACTCATAGCGACCCCTCCTTGGGTTTCCGAGGCAGTATCACTACGGAAGTAGGATTGCCCAACCTTCCTTCCGAGGAGTGGCTGGTGGGTTTGAACCGCCAGCCGTCTGGTTAGCAGGCAAGTGTCTTAGCCACTATGCTACCAGAGCTCCGTAGTCTATTGTGCTAACCTGTCACAATTTATTTATGCATTCTAATAACGATGAACATTATGATTGTTTCCAGTTTCTAGCACTCATAATTCTGCTATGAAATTCTTTTACATGTTTTTGTGATATATAAATAAATGCCTTCTCTTGTGTTCACACTTAGAAGTGAACTTTTTGGGTAACAGATTGAATACAAATATTGCGTTAGTAGATACTACCATCAGTTTTCTAAAGTGACTGTAACAATTTACATCACCACTAATAGTTTATGAGAGACATATTTTTCCATACTGTCACCATCATTTGGTGTTATAATTTTGGGAATTGTTTTAATTTTGGCCATTCTTTGACTATGTACTGATACCTCCTTGAGGTTTTGATTTGCATTTCTCTGATGACTAATGATGTCAAGCAATTTCTATATGTTTATTGGCTATTTGATCATCTTTTCTTGTGAAGTGCCTATTCAACACTTTCGTCCATATACTTAATAGAATCTCTTTTTTATGTGTTCTTTATATTTTTTTTTATTTTTTTTTTCTTATTAAGGGTGGATGTTAAAATGTATTTCCCCAGTCCATGGCTTGCCTTTCACTCTCTGTTCAGTGGCATTGGTTACATTTTTCGCAATGTGTCAACATTCTCTTTAATTGTGTTCCAGTTGCTCTGTTTCCAGCACTCTAGTTTTCTTGTCCCCTTGTGTTCTCATCTTTTCTTTAGAGTAATTGTTGACCTTTTGGTGTCATACACATGGTTTTTTAATGAAGCACTATACTCACAGATAATATCTTTTATTTTGTGTGCTTGATAACAAAAGTTTTAATTTTTGTGAAGTGCAATTTATCAATCTCTTCCTCTATCATCAGTGCTTTTTGTTATAAATTTATTTTCTGATTGTTCATTGTTAATATATACTTATGCCTATATCTCCATAAATATAATACAATTGATTCTTGTATATTGACTTTCTAACTTACAACTCTATTAAAATTATTTATTTTCTACATACTTGATAATGGCATTTTTTCTTGTCGTAAAGCACTTTTTACAAAAGAAAGCTGAATAGAAGTTGTATCAGTTATTTATTAATTTAATTAATTTATTAATACATTCCAAGTTACCTCAAAATTTAGCAGCTTAGAATAACAGAAATTTATTATGTCATAGCTTCTGTAGGCCAGGAATGGGGGTGGAGCTTTTCTAAGTGCCTCTGGTTTAAGGTTGTTGCATAAATTGTACTCAAGACAGTTGGTCAGGGTTTTGGTCTTATCTGAAGACTCAGATAGAATGGTGGCAAGTAAGTGAATCATATCTGAGCCTGGTACATAGTTGTTTACATGCCTAAGTGTCTCACTATGTGGGCCTCTTCACAAAGCTACCTCAGGACCCAGCAGATGGCTTCCACAGTGAATGATCTAGAACAAGAGAAAGCAAGAGCTGCAAGACAGAAGTATCAGTCTTTTTAAAAAGTAATCTCAAAAGAACATCCAAGGAACTCTAAGTTTTGTCTCATTTGTCTCATCATGCCAGTGAGACTGCAGAAGGCTTGAGCTGTCACCTTCCTGCTTGATTTCTTAGTCTCATGCCAATTACAAATTAGTAAATACTTCAAGGAGAAAGTGACCAAGAGTATTGATCTCAACATGATGTATTTTCCTTCCTCGCTATGGTTGCTTTCCAAGCCCTTTGGACAGCTCTTTTATTATTATTATTAATTTTATTCAGCTTTTTTATGTGTCCAGGCAGAGAGGTTGGTCTGTATAACCTACTCCATCATAACCCAAAGCAAAAGTCATTCCATTATAAGATCACCTGGTGGCAAATTTTATGTGGGTCTCATATATCATAATTCTTACTATTTCTATAATTTCAAGCTCATCCTCATAAAATTGAATCTTGTTTGATATTACCTAACTACATAGAAATTTACAGCTGGAAAAGATTCAAAATGTATCCCTCTAATCCTCTCACTTTGCAAGTGATTAAAAATGAATCCTTAAGAGGTTAAGTGACTTACACTCTCAGATCAATTTGATGATAAATATTAGAACTTCAGAGCTCTCAGTTCAGTATGTTTTTCTACACCGTGATGCCTCATGAATAATACCAACATACTCTCAAGCTTCATACGCACATCCTTCAAAAACTCCTTGGGCACGGTTAAGTGCTTTTCAGCTGCAGTGTCTTGAGAATGAATGTACTCTTAAAGTTTGTCAAAGAGTTTCTACAAATATACCAAAAATGTTAGTCCAGACTCCCAGCAGAAAGCTATCATCCTTTCATCTCTCTTATCCTTAAAAAAAAAAAAAAAAAAAAATCCAGGTGCTCCAGATAAATAAATAACAACATCTCCAAGAAGAATCGTACTAGGCTAGGGCAGACATAACGGTTACAGGACTAGAGAAGTATCCACATCCATTTTTGAGGACCTTGGGACTGAAACCAAAGAAGCCCATTAATCTAAAATGAACTTCAGCTCAGTTTCAGCTAAACAGCTCCCCAGCTAGTACTTTTGCTGCTGGCACTAACTGCAGTTAAAGAAAGTTCATTTTTCTCAGGAGGCCCTAGTACAGGGAAGGCGTCTTTAATTTAAGAAAGCAGGATGTATTTCTCTTTCTTCCCCTAACAAGTGCATTGGCAGGTTTGGTGGTAAGAATGGAATTCTCTAGGAGTTGTCTGACTGTTGCTTTGGTCCCCAAAGGCTAGGCATATTAAGTAATTGCTCGCCGAAAAGTCAACATAAGCTCTACCAGAGGCCTGCATTTGGGACCTCTCAACAAATCTTTGGCTGATCAACTTTCAGCATGTGTGTCACGTGACCAGGCTGCTTGATGGCGTCAATGATATATCCAGTGCAGAGACTTTTCAAAAGCCAGCTATAAAAACACACAGAATTCTGCCTGATTACTCATGTGAAATTTTATTTCCCTAATGCTCATTCTTCCTGAAATTAAATTCTTTCTTTTGAGAGCTACGGGGATTTGCTTAATCAGCAGGAGAGTCATTTCATGCCATAAAAAGGCAGCTTCCAATATTTCTGCCCTACACCCAGGGAACAACCCTTGGCATTAAGGGCCATTCAATTCAACATGTAGCAACATTATTACTCCTACAGAAAGCAAAACTAGGGTTGTGGCCCTAGGCATTCTGTTCACTCATCCTATTTGTAGGGCTGAATTAATATCATCAATGATAAGTACCACCCAGAATTCATTAGACAATTCAGCCCAGACCGCTGAAAGCACCATGGGTCCTCATTCCTATGTGTCTGCTAACAGAGGCTCCCAAAGTGTTGTCATATAACCAAGGAAAGTAAATAAATCACTCTTTAAAATCACAGCTCATTTCTCGGAAGGTAACAAGCACATGAGAATTTTCTGAACATGGTATATATTTTAATTGGAGCTCTGGTGGCATAGTGCCTAAGGTATTTGACTGCTAACCAGAAGGCTGGTGGTTCAAACCCACCAGCCACTCCATGGAAGGAAGACCGGGCAATCTACTTCCATAAAGATTTACCTCCTCGAAAACCCAAAGAGGGTTGCAGTGAGTTGGAATTGACTCAATGACAGTGAGTCTGGTTTCTTTCTTTCTTTCTTTTTGTGGGTCAAATGGATGCATGCATTTGTCAAAACTCATCAACTTATGCACTTACGATCTGTAGATTTCACTGCACATAAATCGTACCTTAAATTAATAATAGAGAAGGAAACATAAGTGTATGCCTCTCTCTTGTGTTTATACTTATAATTGAAATTTTGGGGTGACAGGTTGGGTGGAAATATTACTTGAGTAGTTACTAAACAGTTATATGCTGGTGTGCACAATAAGTGTTATTCAGTGTGAGACAAAAATCAGATATTCTCTTCAGAGCTATCAGGACTGGTGGGAGAGGCTTCCTCAAGAATTGTTTATGTAGAGTACTCTGCAAGAATTTTGACTTTCAGCTCTTCATCTGATCCCTATAACATATCTGTGACTTTTGTTATACACCCCATCACAATCCTTTTGAAAATAGGAGGGACATAAGTTATCAGCAAGTTCAATCATATGCCCTTGAAAATCACCAATAACTCAACACAAAATGACACCTGGCATTGGCACCTCTTGGCTTCACAGCCATTACAACCAATTCTTTCTTGCTTGGTACTGACCCATGGTCTTTGGCAGAGTGGTAGTCACTGTCTGGAGCACAGTCAGTTCATCAAAACAATAAAGAAACATTGGGACCACCAAAGATAGCCTGTCTTGTGATAGAAAAAGAGACAATGTCCACTAGAAACAACATCCTGTTTCATTTTCCCTAGAAATCTCAGAGTGCTCTTTTGTTACCATAAGTAAAGAATTAAGAAAAAAACTTCCAGAGATACCTAGATACAATTTTAAACCAAAATACTATCCTGCAGGGGTAGAAGATATTTTGAAACAATACTTCTTTCATATGTTTTGAAGGGAGGTAGTTTTCCTCTGATTTCCTATGGTGAAAATAATAATAATGAGTCAAGTACTAAAGAAAGCTTTGGGCAATTAATAAACATTTCAAAATCTACTTTTGTTGTTTCTATGTGTGTACAGGTTGTACCTTAAAATAAATAATTAATATGGTCCTTCTTTCCAACAAGATTGCTGCCAAGTTGTTGGTCCCCTTCAGAACAAAATAGTCAGCACTGAAAAATCAATCCTATCAGCAGAATGCCTTGGAACTCTTTCTGTAGTTCATCTTGCAACCCATTAGTTCTATGAAATATTTTCACTCTAAGACCAGAAATGTGGATGTCATTTGGTAGAAGAGATCTACAGGCAAGAAGGTCCAATGGTACACTTAAATTTTAATTCCAGCATTTTCTTATTTATTGTTAAAAGAAAAAAAAAATTCAATAAAAATTGCAATATGTAGTTGAATAACCTTAGTAAAATTTCTGAATCTAGATTCTTCATTATAAAATGATGGTGGTGGGGGTTGGTGGGTAGACCTTGAGGAGAATACTAGCAATTAAGTGAACTAGATTCTAGTCACAGTCCTCTACTGTATAAAAATGGTACTTCTCCAGCTTTATCTGTCTGGAGTCTCTATTTTTTCTTCTGTTAAATTAATTCACTGTTCTAGGTAATTCCCAGGGCTCTGTCAAAGCTTATGATTCGCTGCAGAGTGTGATGTGTGTGATAAACATGCTTAATACTTATTGGTAGACTTTTTAAAAATTTTAAATCAAAGCAGCAAATCTTTATTTAGAAGTGAATCCATTTGCCTTTTCCTATAATTTGGTTCTTTCTAAAATAGAGTGAGTTTATCTTAATTTCCCAAATAATACTCATTTATAGACCAGGAAGTGAAATTTGCAAAAAAGCAGATGGTTTGGCACGTCCTATCCCTTCATAATACCCAACTTCCTTTTACTGCAGTGAAAGTCTTATTTGCTTAGGGAATAAAAGTCTTAAGGATTCCAATGGGCTATTGAGTGAAGGTCACTGAAAGGGCAGAGGACAGCCAAGGTAAACCATTCCAAAATTCCCCAAGCTTACTTTTAGTTTGAAGTATCAGCCTGCTTTCTTGTTTTCCTTCCAACATGCTTCCATCTAATCTGATTCTGATTACTGAGTTAATGAGGGGATTTTGAGGCTTGGCCTTTCTTCCTTGGTCTTATTCTGGACTGTCCCATTTATTGATCTAAGGCATGCCATGTACAGGTCTTCCAATTTCATTTCCTTCTATCTGCTAAATGAGGAGTGGCTCTCTACCCACCAGGATGAGGAATTCACTCTGGTGTGTTGACTTTCACATTACTATTTACTGTCTATATAAATAAAAGAATCCAAAGTAAAATCACTTATTGCACAAATTATAAATTTTAAACATTAATAAACAAACAAAGCAAAACAGAAACAGCCAAGAACAGCTGTTTACATTTTCTTTTCAGACCTTAACACAGAACCAAGCAAATAAATAAGAACTAGGGGGATTTTTCCCCCTAATTTGCACATAAAAAACAAAAACAAAAAAAGCACTGCCATTGCAACCCCCATAGGGTTTCCAGCTATAAACCTTCACAGAAGCAGACTGCCTCATCTTTCTTCTGCTAGAGCAGCTGGTGATTTCAAACCACTGACCTTTTTGTTAGCAGCCATTGCCTTAACCACTGTATCATCAGTGCTTCTTATAGAAAGTAGCACTAAAAACAATCTATGTGTTGTAGAGAACTGTGTGTCCTATAGTTTGTTGAATCCCATTGCCTGTCCAACGAATCACAGAACTTCCCCACTTTTTGTGAAATTAACACTGTTGTTGTTGTTGTTATGTGCCGTCGAGTCAGCCCCGACTCATAGCGACCCCTCCTTGGGTTTCTGAGGCAGTATCACTACAGAAGTAGGATTGCCCAAACACTACTGGATCTAAATACGTCATGTGTGGGCAAAAGTTTTGTTCTTGTGTCTTGTGAAATTAATGTGGCCACCCTCTGTGCCTTGGCAAAGCTAATGATACTTCCTAGAATTTTATAAGCCCACCATACATGCATTTTTCTCTAAACATAACACTCACCCTAACTTGCCATGGGAACCACACACAGTACTTGCATCTCTGGATTTGTAAGAGACCCAGCAACAGTATGAGTTATCAGCAGGTTGAAAGAACAAGAGTTGAGGAGCATGCCCAGGACATCCCTATTCTCACTCCTTCCAAAGGAATGCTTTTATTTTGAACTTACAGAGTTATAGAAAACATAATTTCTACCACAAGAGAGGAAAGAATGTAAGGAAAGTAGTGAGGATGAGTCAGGCTTCGTCCTAGGTGGAGACACAAATGTGTATAAAAGGGATATTTGTTCCTTGAGAGAGTTCCTGACTACTGCAAACAGTTAAACACACTTGGCTGCTAACAGAAGGTTGATAGTTTGAGTCCACCTAGGCACCTTGATAGAAAGATCTGGAGAGATATTTTTTAAAAACTAGGTATTGAAAACCCTATGGAACACAATACTACTCTGACACATTTGACATCACCATAAGTTGGAATCAACTCAACAGCAACTAATTTTGTTCCCTGAGACTTCCTTAGTCTGATGGTGGAGGCAAACGTGTTCAGTACAATTACAAGAAAGTGTGATAAGTTCAATCAGAGCTACATAGTTACTTCATTTTGTTCTCCCTACAATAGTTGAGGATGAAACCACTCAGTTATATCAATTAGGACCATGAATTTCAAGTTCAAACTGTCATGAGACCTCCATCCCAGGCCTGCCACTGGCTAAGTATGTGCACTTCCACAATTACCAAATCCCTCTTGAGCTTTTAGTATATCAAGGTCACATGGCATAAGGGTAGCAATAATACATGTCATGGGGATGATTATAAGAAGTAAATAAAAGTGCAAATTTTCTTCATGGGGCTTGGTAAGAATTCAATAAAATTATTAGCTTTTCTTATTTCCATTTCATAGATGACAAACTACATCCAGGCAGTTGTGCCTTGCCTAAATTTGCAGAGGCTAATAGGTAGCAAGGGAACTCTGGTAGCACAGTGGCTAAGAGACTTGACTGCTAACCAGAAGGCTGGCGGTTCAAACCCACCAGCCACTCCTCAGAAGGAAGATGGGGCAGTCTACTTCCGTAGTGATACTGCCTCGGAAACCCAAGGAGGGGTCGCTATGAGTCGGGTCCAACTTGACGGCACATAACAACAACAATAGGTAGTAAAGGAGCTCTGGTGGTGGAGTAGTTAAGACATTCAGTTGTAAACCCAAAGGTCAGCAGTTTAAGTCCCCCTGCTGATCCATGGAACAAAGATGAGGCAATCTGCATCCATAAGGATTTGCAGCCTTGGAAACCTTTTGAGGCAGTCTACTCTGTCCTATAGGGTCACTATGAGTGGGAACTGACTAGATGGCAGTGGGTTTTGGTTTTTAGAATAGGAAGCAACAACAGAACTTGAGCTCACATCTGATTCTCAGGCAATGTTTTTTTTTTTTTTTTCTTTCCCAGTTACAAGGAGCAGAACAACTGAAGTGACTCAAACAAGTAGAGTTAGTTTGTCCAAAGAGATAGTTTCTCCATGTTTTTCATGGACATTTGAAACCTCCTCCTGGCTTTGCTACAGAGTTTATAAACCAATACCAAACCCAACTCACTGCCACTGAGTAGATTCTGACTCATAGCAACCCCCATTGATTTTCCAAGGTTGTAAATCTTTGCGTAAGTAGATTGTCTCATCTTCCTCCCAAGGAGCAGCTGGTGGGTTTGAACCACTGACTTTCTGATTCAGCCAACTGCCTAACCACTTTACAGAGCTTATAGGAGTTCCCAAAAGTCACACGCTTTTGTCTTCCAAGGAATCTCTTCATTTGCTTACAAAAAGGCATGATTTGAGACTATGCCTAAGAGAGGCTTGATAAGTCAGTTTTTTTCTCTAACTCATTTGCCCAACAACATTATTACCAGTATTCTGTAACAAATTCTAGCATGTGAAAACTAGTTCTTTCATTCAATCAATAGTACAGCTTTTCATTCCTTCCTTCTCTTTCTAATTTGTTGTTGTTGTTGTTAGGTGCTGTTGAGTTGGCTCTGACTCATAGTGATCTTATGTACAACAGAACGAAACACTGTCCAGTCATGCACCATCCTCAGAATTGTTGTTGTTGTTGTTATGTGCCCTTGAGTCGGACCCGACTCATAGCGACCCCTCCTTGGGTTTCCGAAGCAGTATCACTACGGAAGTAGATTGCTCCATCTTCCTTCCGAGGAGTGGCTGGTGGGTTTGAACCACCAGCCTTCTGGTTAGCAGTCAAGTGCCTTAGACACTATGCTACCAGAGTACTCACTAATTTAGTACTTGCTTATGTGACAGGCATAAGCAAGTACTGTGTTAACAGTGGTGGATATAGCCATGAATACAATAAAGTTCTTGCCCTTGAAGAGCTCAGGTTTTAGTAAGGGAGTAGAAAATGAACAAATAAACATATAAATACATACTGTGTTTTAAATTAATGATAAGTATTGTGAAGAAAATGAAACAGGGTGCTATGATGGAGACTGAGAGGAGATGGAGCTGGTTTGAATTGAATGTTCAGGGATGGCCTCTTTGAGAGGATGACTGAGTGGAGACTAATTGAGAAGATAGTACCAAGCATTTGAACTTGGAGTAGAGGAACAGTCCAAAAAGAGAAAATAGCCAGGGCAAAGAAAATATAAATGTGGCTTGTTCAAGAAACAGAATGTAGCCAGTGAAGCTGGGATTTGTGAGAAAATAGTTAGGAGCATTTATGGCATGGTGGTTAAAGCATTTAGCTGCCAATCAAAAGGTGGGTAGTTCAAGCCTACCAGTTGCTCTATAGGAGAAAGATATAGCAGTCTGCTTTCATAAAGATTTACAGCCTTGGAAACCCTATAAGGCAGTTCTACTCTATCCTATGCAGTCACTATGAGTTAGAATTGACTTGAAGGCAATGGGTTTTGGGCAAGTGATACAAAATGGGATTCTTAGAAGAATGGAGGAGTCTGATCAAGCAGACACTTAGGCCACTGGAAGGAAGTTAGGTTAGAAGTATGATACAAAATCTTGGAACAATTTAAGTGTTAAATAAGTCATATTTTTAAAAATGCTGTCATGACTACTTTATGAGAAATGGATTATGGAGGGCCAAGGATGGAAGCAGAAAGACTCAGCAGAGAACAACTACTATAGTCCCAGTCAGATATGATGGTGACTTGACTGGAGTAGCTAGGTTGTTAAATTCTCCATGAACTAAAGCAAATAGTTTATATTAAAAATTTAAAATTTGATACTGGAGTACTTTATTTATTTATTTTAATTTTATTTTGATTTGGGTGAAGATTTACAGAGTAAATTCACTTTTCATACAGCAGTTCACATATACTTTGTCTCATGTCATTGACCAAAATTTACAATGCAACATCTCCCCTCCCATTTCCTCCCCATAGTTACTTCTTCCCAGTGTCCATCCCTCCATACTCTTCATGATACTGGAGTACTTTAAAGAACGGTGTTTTGATATCCAAGATATGATAACAACAAAGTCTTCAAAGTTTGAAATGAGGTGGCATTTAATCAAGAAATAAATGCATCTCACGGTTCTTCTTAATGATTTGCTTCCATAAAACGTACACCACAGAGAAGCCCTTGTGAAATGTACACTACTTCACTACTTGTTCTAAGATATGTCATGGTTTTGACTTTTTGTTGAACATATAAATTATACTAATTCTTCCCTTCCTTTACTTTGAGAAACACAGCATCTCCTACTATTCGTAAATCAACAACTCTACTTTGATTCAATTTTGCTCTCTCAGTCTTGCTCCCTAACACAATTAGGCTTTGTAGAACATCTACAAATAGTGCTTTTTCCAGGAGAGGAAATAAGTTGTGAGGAAAACTCTATGTCATAGATTGAATGGTGTCCCCCCAAAATATATATCAACTTGGCTAGACCCTGGTTCTCAGTATTGTGTGGTTATCCTCCATTTTGTGATCTGATGCAAAATCTCCTCCTTTTTCTAATATGTGTTATAAATCCTAACCTCTATATGTTAATGAGACAGGATTAGGGTTAGTTGTATCTTGAGTAACATATTATAAGATGGCATGACTCAAGTCCCACCCTTCACTATCCTGACTCAAGTACTCAAGTCCCCTCCTGGTATAAGTCACAACTTGTATAAGAAACACAGAAAAGAAATGAGCAGAGAGAAGAAGTACCTGACTACCACCAAGAAAGAAGAGTCAGGAGTGGAGGGCACCATTTGGAACTTGGGTCCCTGTTCTGAGAACTTCCTAGAGCCAGGGGAAGACACATGCCAAGCCACTTGAAAATCACCCAGGAGCAGAATATCAGAAGAGATAAGGACCTTCCTCCAGAGCCAAAAGAGAAAGCCTTCTTCTAGAGCCAGGATCCTGACTTTGGATATCGAGCCTTCTAAACCATGAGAGAATAAATTTCTGTATGTTAAAGCCATCCACTTGTGGTATTTCTGTTATAGCAGTACTCTAAGAAAGAATTTGATACTTGTAGAGTGGAGTGCTGCTCTAACAGATACCTAAAATGTGAAAGTGGTTTTGGAATTGGGTAATGGGTATAGGCTGAAAGAGTTTTAAGTGGAAAAGCCTAGATTTACTTGAAGAGGCTTTTGGACATCAAAGGCAATTTTGATAAGTGCACAGAAGGAAGGCAGCGGAGCAATAGAGAACATCTCTATCATATCACAGAATACATATGGCTCCAGGGATAAAATGTCACTAGACATGTGGATGATAAATGGGCTTCTAGTGAGACTTTAAAACATGCGATTGGACAACAGAAAAAGGGTAATGGGTTTTATGCAATGGCAAAGAAATTATCTGAATTTGGTTCAAATGTTTGGTTGAAGGTATAACTTATAAGTGATAAACTAGGATACCTGGCTGATGAGATTTCTAAGCCAGATTGTAAAAGAATTACATGGTTTCTCCTTAGTAAAGAGAAATTTCATAGTTTCACCTAGAGTAAAATGTGAGAGGTAGGAGATGAACTTAAAAGTAAACTGTGCAGTTCTGGTAAGATGGAGGAATAGGCAGACAAGTGACACAGACCCTCTTCAACAAAGAAAAGAAAAACGAATTATCAGAGATATAGAAGATAATCCTGGAGCCCTGAGCTTTGAAAGGAACTATGGAGAAGTGGAAACTAGTGGAAAAACCTGAATGAAAACAGTGACTACAGAGACGGTCAGAGCTATGGACTGTCAGCTACCCTGACAGGACCAACAGCCTGAATATTTCCAAGTGGTGTTGGGACTGAGAATTGACCTAAGATCAACCCTGATCACCAAGGGCTGCAGGGACCACTGCGCTGGTGGCCTATGACTAGGAAGGGAAACAGCAAGGAGGGAGACAACCTGAGCTATTGACTTTGCTCTGTCCGGAGGGAACAGATATTTTGATTGTTTACACGTAGTAGCCATTTTGGATATTTAAAGTGACCAAGGGTGCAGTCATTTTGAATGTTTGTAAGTGGTGCCCATTTTGGGCATTTAAAGTGACCAAGGGCACAGTCATTTTGAATCTTTACAAGTGGCAACCATTTTGGATTTTAAAATTATAGCATTCTCATTTGGATTCCAGGGATCTAAGGATAGGTTCTGTTTGCCAAGGTCAGCAGGGACATACAAGAGGCTGACAACAGGAAAGGAGACAGGTGGTGAGTGTATAAGTGCTGTCACCTAGCAAATAGAGCACAGTACCCTGCTCATGTAGATAACATACAAACAAAACAAAATGAATATTGTGGGCAAGTCACCCCAACATACAATCACCAGTTAAACATAAACACAAAAATGTCACATTGCCCTGGACACAACAGAGCATCACAGTCCACACAAAGAAGCAAGATAAAGCAGGAGAAACAGGGGACCAGGATACAGACCCAAAACACATCCCTGAGGAAGATGCAGCACTGGAACTCCCTGGTAAGGAATTCAAAGGAATTATATTTAGGTATCTTCAACAAACTGAGAGACAGATCAAGGAAAACACAAAGAAAACCCTACAACAATTTCAAAAGACAATACGAGAACAAAATGACAAAATAAATAAAAAATTAGATACAAAATCTACAGACAGAAATCCAGAAGATGAATACTAAATTTTCAGAAATAGGTAAGACATTGAATGGGCAAAGGAGCAGAATTAAATCAATGGAGAAAGAATTGGAGAGATTGAAGGCAAATACCTGAACATTTCTTTGGAAAGGGATAAATCAGAAAAAAGAGCAAAACAAAATGAAAAAAGCTGAAGGTTCATGTGGGATACCATCAAAAGGAATAACCTACGTCTAATCAGAATTCTAAAACAGGAAGAGAAAAGTAAAACCACAGAGAAAACTGTGAAAGATTTCTTGGAAGAGAATTTTCCTGGTTTGATGAAAGATGAGAATATATCCATTCCGGAAGTCCAATGAACCACAAACAGGATAAACCCTAAAAGAAAATCACCAAGACATATCACTATCAAACTTACCAAAACTAAAGACAAAGAATCATGAAAGCAGCACGAGAAAAACAAAAAGTTACCTACAAGGGGCAACCAATAACACTAAGCTTGGATTTCTCGGCAGAAACCACGCAGGCGAGAAGACAATGGGACGGTATATATAAAATACTGAAAGAAAAAAATTTCCAACCAAGCATTACGTACCCAGCAAAGTTGTCCTTCAAATATGATCGTGAAATTAGGACATTTCCAGATAAGCAGAAATTAAGGGAATTTGTTAAAACCAGACCAACTTTACAAGAGATGCTAAAGAAGTCCTTTGGACAGAGAAGCAACGACAGCCAACAACAACTGACCATTAACATACATGATGATATAACCCAGAAACCAACCCAGCTATGGAAGTATCCAAAGTAAATAAGCCTACAAGATTGTAAACAGGGAACCAGAGACATCAATTAAC
>NW_006922321.1:836993-839725 GCF_000298275.1 Orycteropus afer afer | reverse complement strand
CTGCCAAAAAAAAAAAAATTCATTGACCCATGTCACTTTAGTTTTGTGTATTTCACTGTACATAAATTATATTTCAATAAAATGCATAAAATAATAATAAATAAACTGTGCAAATTGAAAACAAAAATAGATTTGGAAAATTCTGTTGTACAAACTAATGACAAATATCCTAGCATTTTCACCAAGGACTTGGCTATACAAATTTTTGTGAGAGACTAAGCCTGTGACTGTTGAATCTAACCAACTACCATAGCAGAAAACCATCACCTTAGACTAAAAGGGAGGGAGAAAGAATGAAAGACAATCTATTAAAGACTGTCTATTAGTTACAGTGGAAGAGCAACCTGGAAGTTTTCTAAGAGCAGGAGTGATTGTCACTCACCATCACTCAGGGCATAAGTTTATATGTGAAAAAGGAACTACCTGTTCACTGAGATACTAAATCCTCTAAATTGTTACTGTTTTGACTCTATTTTGAAGGAAAAAAAGACAGAAACTAGCAATATTCAACTACTTTTATTACTCCTACCCACTTTCAAAAGCCTCTCAAGTTGCAGGCATCCAGCATTAGCTGCTACAGGGTAAATTTGGTCAGCAACTTAGTTGGCTTCAGAAAAACCATCATGGTAACAGATGAAGGCCATCTTTATAACTCAGTTTTAACCAAGAATATGAGGCTGAGACACCTCTTTATAGGTATAAAAATTTTCCACTTTCTTAAATGTATTAACATCTCCATCCACTGAAAAACACCGAGATATTGTCTCCCTTCCTTTCTTTAAAATAATCATAAACCAATAGGCTTCATGGAGAGGAGTCTGTGAAAGATTTGGAAGGATGTGTCCATGTTCTCTGTGTGCATTTCTTTAGGAGCTAAGGCCTAAAGCTTTTAGGCACAAAAGATATCACTTCACACATCGGAACAGTTGTCCTAAGACCAATAAAGTAACATTTTCTTCTTTTTGCCCTACTTCTGCAAATTCCAAATTTTAAAAGTAGATTCTATCCAATGGAAACAGCAGAACTTATTCAGTGACTAAACATCACATAAATAATTTTCAAAAGGTTAAGTCTTTATCTAGTATCCAAGTCAAACAGCTGGATATGGGCAATAGGGTAGTGCACAAAGAATAAATGTCAAAAATCTTGAGCCTTATAAAAGTCATTTGGTTAATTAAAAGAAGATGTGCATTTATTGGGATGTAAAATTTGTCTTTGAGTTACAGGCATTCTATTTGAATACCCTTCCTCCCACCTTTAATATATTGTGCCTCTTATTAAAATTCCACTCCTCGGAAGGAAGGTTGGGCATTCCTACTTCCATAGTGATACTGCCTCGGAAAGCCAAGGAGGGGTCGCTATGAGTCGGGGCTGACTCGATGGCAAATAACAACAACAACAACTTATTAAAATTATCTTTAAATCAAGCAGGAACTACAAATTTTGAAACTGCCAAGAAAAAAATTAGATAGTCTTGAAACACAGGGACAAACCAAAGCTAAAACAAGCATCAGGGAAAAGAAAATCCAAGAATAAAAACTCTAAAAGCTTGTTCTGGATCCAATCATATTTTCTGCATTGTAGTTTCCTGTTCTTGTTCCCAGATCTTGGTCTTAACTAGCCTCTCAGGAATTCAGAGAAATGCATGTCCCCATTCTCAGGGTGAAACAATATTGAGGAAGGAGACATGAAGCAGATGGCTTGTAAAGTTGACAGTAGAAAATCATGTGAGAAGTGTGGAACATGTAAACAGTTCCCTGGCATTCCTAGATATGCTTGGAGAGGGAATAATATAAAGGCTAGACTTTTCATAGTTACTCAGGATGGCAACTCAGTAGTTGGCATTTTGGAATTAGAGGGAAAGAAGGTCATAGAGATATTTGTTTATGAAAGTATAGGCTAGAGTTGTTGATAGGGGCTGTCAAGTCAGTTCCAACTAATAATGACCCCATCCACAACAGAACAAAACTGCTTGGTGCTTTGCAATCCTCACAATCATTGCTATGCTTGAGTCCATTGTTGCAGCCACTGTGTCAACCCACCTCATTGAGGGTCTTCCTCTTTCTCGATCACCTCTACTTTATCAAACATGATGTCCTTCAGGGACTGGTCCCTCCTGAGAACACATCCATAGTACATGAGATGAAGTCAACATCCTCACTTCTGAAGAGAATTCTGGATGTATTTCTTACCAGACAGATTTGTTCATTCTTCTGGCAGTCCTTGGTATATTCAATATTCTTCACCAACACCATAATCTGAAGGCATCAATTTTTCTCCAGTTTTCTTATTCATTGTCTAGCCTTCACATGCATATGAAAATAGCATGTCTTCAGGTGCACCTTAGTCCTCAAAGTGATATCTTTGCTTTTTAATACTTTGAAGAAATCTTTTGCAGCAGATTTGCCCAATGCTATATGTTGCTTGATTTTTTTGACTGCTGTTTGCAGGGGCATTCATTGTGGATTCAAGTAAAATGAAATCATTGACAACTTCTAAATTTTCTGGTTGTTATGATATTGCTTATTGCCCAGTTGCAAGGATTTTTGTTGTCTTCGTATTGTGGTGAGATCCATATTGAGGGTTGTAGTCTTCATTCTTCATCAGTAAGTGCTTCGAGTCCTCTTTGCTTTCAACAAGTAAGGTTGTGTCCCCTGTACATCACAGGGAAACTAGAACATTGGAAACAGAACAACCAGAACACAAAGAGAGTATTGACACATTGTGAAAAA
>NW_006922321.1:830688-836683 GCF_000298275.1 Orycteropus afer afer | reverse complement strand
GGGTTTGAACCGCTAGCCTTCTGGTTAGCAGTCAAGTGCTTTTAGCCACTATGCTACCAGAGCTCCTTCAAAGTCATTAGGAGATGTAATATTACATGGAGATAACCATTTTCAGCCTATCCTCTCCTGGAATTTCCTGGTCACCAGCTCCAGAGCCCTGTTTGGGATTATTGCCTGCCAGAGTTGTAACTTTAAAAGTAAGCCACGGAAATTTATGATTATGACATGGGACACTTGGTGTATTAATGTGGTTGTTGACATCTACATTCAGTCAACCAGCCAACCAAGAAAAGGATAAGATTGGGTTGGAAAATAGGACAAAATATTTTGACTACATTGTCTTAGTCTGGGTTCTATAGAGAAGCAAAACCAGGAGGGTTTACAAATACATATATATATATATATATATATATAGAGAGAGAGAGAGAGAGAGAGAGAGGCAGAGAAATTTATCTCAGGGAAATGGCTCACACAGTTGTAGAAGGTGGCAAGTCTCACGTTTGTGAGTCAAATGTCAAGCTGAAGGCTTCTCATGACTCACACAGCTGCAGGTGCTGATGAGCCCAAGATCAGCAGAGAATATAGCATGTTGCTGGCTCAGGGGATGATGAGTCCATAATTGGCAGGCAAAATGGCAGATTGTTGGCTCACAGCCTACAAATGCAACGATCCCAAAATGGGCAGGCAATGTGGCAGGCTACTGGTTCAGCTCTAGGAACTGGATGATGATGAGCTACATGTGGGCTCCAGATCCAGCAGAAAGCCAGAGGACTTTCCCAGGATGTCTATAACTATATTGGAAGTAGGCCACATCCTTGATGAAACTCCCTCTCAACTGATTGGTTGCTCATGGTATATTTCATCATGGTAGTGATTACATTACACCAGATCTCCTCATGGAGGATGACTATATCACAACTGCTTAAACCACTTGGAATCATGGAACAGCCAGGTTGACACACAACTTTAACTATCACACACATATCCTTTTTGATTATACCTAGCAGAGTGCACAGGAGACTCTGGTAGCATAGTGGCTAAGACACTTGCCTGCTAACCAGACGGCTGGCGGTTCAAACCCACCAGCCACTCCTCGGAAGGAAGGTTGGGCAATCCTACTTCCGTAGTGATACTGCCTCGGAAACCCAAGGAGGGGTCGCTATGAGTCGGGCTTGACTTGACGGCACATAACAACAACAACAACAAGCAGAGTGCACATTGACTATTTGCTGAACATTCACTGAGATATATATATATACACATACATACATACATATTGATTTTTATTGTGATTTGAGTGTAAGTTTACAGAGCAAATTCATATTCCATATAGCAGCTCACATACACTTTGTCTAATGACACTGACTATAATATCCCACAATGCAACAGCTCCCCTCCCACTTCCTCCCCATAGTTACCTCTTCCCTGTGTCCTTACATGCACTCCTGCCCCCTGAGCTATCTCCCTGTGCCTACATAGCCTTTCTCCCATCATTGATCTCTCCAAGGACTTTATCTGCCTAATGTAAATGTTCAGCTCATATGCCTGTCTTTTATTTGGCTGGAAGCCACAGGAGTGAGTTCAATTCCAGACCTGAAAGACAGCTAAGGACCATAGTCTCAGTGGTTCTACCAGGCTCTATCAGACAAGCAAACCTGGCCCATTATTTTATTCTTTTTAAATGACTCTGAGTTTTTTTCCACATTGTTCTCCCACTCTATCCAGGATCTCCTACATAGATTCCCCGCCCAGTGGTTGACAGTGGTAGCCAAGCGGCATCTAGTTCTTCTGGTCTCATAGTCATATAGGCTGAGGATCACATGGTGTACCAGGTGCTTGGACTAGTTGTTTCCATGGATCTTTGGTTTTCTGCATTCTTCTCTGATCTGGATGAGGAGACACCCATTGTTGCATCTAGGTGGCCACTTGCAATCTTTTAAGATCCCATTTGCTACTCACCAAAGTAGCATGTGGAACAGTGTTCTGGGTACTATGTTATGCCAATTGAGCTTGACGTCCCCTGTGACTATGGTTCCAAGCCCATAGGTTCAACTACTCACTCTCTCTGGGTAGCTGGCTGTGGCTAAGAAATGACTACAACCTTTCCCCTTGTCAGCTCTACCATACACCTGGGAATTCTTACAGAACATACAAATATACTTGTCTTCAATATAGACTTCAACGTAGAAACATTGTCTGCCAACCCTATATATGGTCTTGGGCACAGCCCCCTCCATAGACGTACCCAGTAGTTTAGCACGTGAACCCATATATCAATGTTTGCCTTCACTGACAACACAGCACTGTAGGTGCAAAAGGGTTCATCTTTGTTGTTTGTACCTCCCATGCACTCTTTCTGTCTTTCTCTTCCTCAGTGCCACTGTGTTGATCACTCACATTTGATACATTGCCCTTCCCTTCACCCAAATCAATACTGTCTCTATCTATCTAACAGTGTTCCCTCCCCTCCCGTCTCACCCCGGTAACCAACAAGGAAAATTTCTTTTCACATATAAACCTTTTCTTGACTTTTCGTATTACAGACTAATACAATATTTGTCCTTCTGTGACTGATTTATTTCACCCAGCATAATGTGCTCCAATATCATCCACGTTATGTGGTGTTTTGCTGACTCTGTGTTATTGTTTAGGGTTGCATAGTATTCCACTGTGTTTGATTAGTCATTCTTCTGTTTTTGGGCACCTAGGTTGTTTCCATCTTTTTGCTGTTGTAAATAGTGCTGTGATGAACATGGGTGTGCATATATCTGTTCTTGTCCTGGCTCTCACTTCTTTAGGATATGTAACTACTAATGCTCCCAAGTTTTTAAGACCTGAGACACCACTTACCAAACTATATATCTGTTGTTGTACCAATACCAGGCTGTTTTGACTACTGTGGCTGTACAGTAGGTTTTAAGATCTGGCAGTGTGAGACCTCTTTTGTTCTTCTTCTTCAATAACGCTTTGCTTATCCAAGGTCCCTTTCTTTCCATATAAAATTAGTGATTGTTTTTTCCATAACCTTAAAGAATGTTGATGAGGTCTGGATTGGGATTGCATTGAATGTATAGACTTCTTTGGGTAGAAGTTTGACATTTTCACAATGTTAAATCTTCCTCTCCACAAACACAGTATGTTCTTCCATTTTTGTAGATCTCTTACGGTTTCTTGAAGTAGTCTTTTATAGTTTTCTTTGTACAGGTCTTTTGTGTCCCTGGTAAGTTTTATTCCCAAATATTTATTTTTCTGGTAGCTATTGTAAATGATATTAATTTCTTGTTTCTTTTTCAGCAATCTCTTTGCTGGTATAGAGGAATCGAACTGATTTTTGGATGTTGATCTTGTGTCCTGCCACTATGGTAAATTGCTCAATTAGTTCCAGAACATTTTCGACTTAGTCTCTTGGGTTTTCCAGGTATAGGATCATATCAGCAGCTAATAGGGGTAGTTTGACTTCTTCCTTACCAATTTGGATGCTTTTGATTTCCCTTTCTTGCCTTATTTCCCTGGCTAGGACTTCCAATACAATGTTGAATAGAAGTGGTGATAGAAGGCATCTTTGTCTGGTTCCTGTTCACAAGGGGAATGGATTCACTCTCTCTCCATTGAGAATAATGTTGGCTATTGGTTTTGCATAGACGCCCTTTATTAGGTTAAGAATTTCCCTTCTTAGTTTGCTGAGACTTTTGATCAGAAGTGGGTGTTGTATTTTATCAAATGCCTTTTCTGCATCGATTGATATGGTCATTCTTTTCCTTGGTTTTATTTATGTGCTGGATGACATTGACTGTTTTTCTAATGTTGAACCATTCTTGCATACCTGATATGAACCCCACTTGGTCATAATGAATGATTTTCTTGATATGTTGTTGCAGTCTACTGGATAGGATTTTGTTAAAGATTTTTGCATCAATATTAATGAGGGATATTGGCCTGTAGTTTTCCATTTTTGTGATGTCTTTCCCTGGTTTTGGTAACAAGGTTATGCTTGCTTCATAAAATCAATTTGGGAGGATTCTGTCATTTTCTGTGTTTTGGAATAGTTTGAGTAGAATCGGTATCAGTTCTTCTCTGAATGTTTGGTAGAATTCTCCAGTTAAACTGTCTGGGCCAGGACTTTTTATTTGTTGGTAATTTTTTTATGATCTGTAAAATTTCTTCTTTTGTTAATGGGCCTGTTCAACTTTTCCAACTCAGTCTGTATTAGTTTAGGTAAGTAGTGTGTTTCTAGAAAGCTATCTATTTCTTCCAGATTTTCAAGTTTGTTGCAGTACAGTTCTTCATAGCATGGTGATATTATCCTTTTTATTTCAGTTGATTCTGTTGTGATGGTGCCCATTTTGTTTCTTATTTGTGTTATTTGTATTCTCTCACTCTTTTCCTTTGTTAAATTTGCCAGAGGTTTACCAATTTTATAATCTTTTTTAAAAAAACAACTTCTAGTGTTTTTTATTTTTTTCTATTGTCTTTCTATTTTCTGTTTCATTGATTACTTCCCGAATATTTATTATTTCCTTCTGGTGACTGTAGGCTTTTCTTGCTGTTCTTTTTCTAAGTGTTGGAGATGTTGTTTTAAAGTGTTGAGTTTGGCTCCTTCCTCTTTTTTGATGTGTGCATTTATTGCTATAAATTGGCCTCTGATCACTGTTTTTGCTGTGTTCCAAAGATTTTAGAATGTTATATTTTCATTCTCATTTGATCCAAGGAATTTTTGAATTTCATTTTTTATTTCTTCCTTACCCAGTTGTTCTTAAAGAGGGTGTTGTTTCATTTCCATGTGTTTGCTCTTTTTCTGTCCATCTTCCTATTGTTGACTTCTAATTTGATAGCATTATGACCTGTGAAGATGCTTTGCAGTATTTCAATATTTTTAGATTTATTAAGGCTTGCTTTGTGGCCTAACATGTGATCTATCATGAGAATGTTCCATGTGCACTGGGAAAGAATGTATATTGTGCTGTTTTGGTGAAGTGCTCTGTAGATGTCTATAAGGTCAAGCTGATAGATTGTATTGTTCAGCTCTTCTGTGTCTTTGTTGAGTTTCTTTCCAATTGTTCTATCTTTCACAGAAAGTGGTGTATTAAAGTCTCCTGGTATGACTGTGGAGTCATCTGTTTGTCTTTTCAACTCTTTTAAAGTCTGATTTATGTATTTTGGGGCTCTTTCATTGGATACATAGATATTTATTATGATTATATCTTCTTATTCAGTTGATCTTTTAATCACTATATAATGTCCTTCCTTATCTCATATGATGGGTGGTTTTTGTCTTAAAGTCAATTTGATCAAAAATTAATATTGCCACTCCTGCTCTTTTATGGTTGTAATTTGCTTGATATATCTTTTTCCAACCTGTGGTTTTGAGTCTACTTTTGTCTTTGTGTCTAAGGTGTGTCTCTTGTAGACAGCATAATGATGGGTTTTGTTTTCTTATCCAATTTGCAACTCTGCATCTCTTGAGTGGTGCATTTAATCCATTAATATTCAGTGTAATTATCAACAAGTATGAATTAGTTGCTGTCATTTTGTTATCTGTTTTTTCATGATGTTCCTGGTTTCTTTGTTCCATATGATATTCTGTGCTGAGCTCATTTTGTTTATGAATAGTGTTATCATTTCCTTTGTTGTTATTGTTTTATTACTTGCTAAATATTTGTGCTTCTTCTCTCTTTTTTTTTTTTTGTGATGTGAAGATTTATCATTTTTCTTTGAAATTACCCTGTGATTTATAATTTTCTTCTCAAGTTTAGAACAGTCCATTCTATCTTTCAACTTTCTTAACTTCCTCACCATTTAGAAATTCTAAATAGAATTAATAATTCTATTTTTCCCCTTTATGGCTTGTAGTTGTCCTCATTTGCCAATTGTTGTCTCTGGTTCCGTTTACACTCTTGTAAGCTTACTGATGAAGGTTGAAGAATACAGTCTGCAGTATGGATTACATCTCAACATAAAGAAAACAAAAATCCTCACAACTGGACCAATGAGCAGC
>NW_006922321.1:806818-830223 GCF_000298275.1 Orycteropus afer afer | reverse complement strand
AAAGAGGGGGAGGCCTTCAAGGAGATGGATTGATAACGGTGGCTGCGATGATGGGCTCAAGTACAGCAGGGATTGTGGGGCTGGCGTGGGATTGGGCAGTGTTTCGTTCTGCTGTGCATGGAGTCGCTATGAGTCAGAAATGACTCAACAGCACTTAACAACAACAAAAACAAGCTTATTTTACTTTGAATATGTCCATAGCTGTTTTGATTTCTGTGTTATGTCATCTTGTGTGTTAATGGTCGGTTGTTGTTTGCTATTTTTGGTTCTCTGTTCATAGGACTCCCTTTAGTATCTCTTGGAAGTTGGTCTCGATTTAACAAATTCTTTTAATTTCTGCTTATCTGAAATGTCCTAATTTCACCTTCATATTTGAGGAAAAATTTTGCTGGGTATATAATTCTTCATTGGAAATTTAATTTTTCTCTCAAGGTTTTATGTACACCATCCCATTGCCTTCTCACTTATATGGTTTCTGCTGAGAAATCAAACCTTATTCTTATTGATTGTCCTTTGTAAGTAACTTTTTGTTTTTTCTGTGCTGCTTTCAGGATTCTTTCTTTGTCTTTGGTTTTGATGAGTTTGATGATGATATGTCTTGGTGATTTTCTTTTAGCATCTATGGTGTTTGGGGTTTGTTGGACTTCCTGAATGGATATATTCTCATCTTTCATCATATTAGGGAAGTTCTCTTCCAACAAATCTTGGACAATTTTCTCAGTGGTTCTCTTTTTCTCTTCCTGTTTTGGCATTCCAATTACATGTAGGTTATTCCTTTTGATGGTATCCCACACAAACCGTAGGCTTTATTCATTTTGTTTTGATCTTTTTTCTGCTTGTTTCCTTTCCAAAGAAGTATTCAGGTATTTACCTTCAATCTCATTAATTCTGTCTTCCATTGATTTGGTTCTACTCTTTTGCTCATTCACTTGTTATCAATTTCTGAAAATTTAGTATTAATCTTCTGGATTTCCATTTGTAGTTTTGTATCATTTCTAATTTTTCATCTATTCTGTCATTTTGTTCTTGTATTTTCTTCCAAGATTCTTCTAGGATTTTGTCTGTGCTTTCCTTAGTTTTCTCAGTATTTTCTTTGATCTATCTCTCAGTCCTTTGATGATACCTAAATAGAATTCTTTTGAATTCCATATAAGGGAGTTCCAATGCTGCTTCTTCCTCAGGGCTGTGTTGTGGATCTGTATCCTGCTCCTTTGTTTCTACCACTTTATCTTGTTTCTTTGTGTGGACTGTGATGGTCTGTTGTCTCCAAGACATTGTGACATTGTTGGATTTAATCTCTTTTAACTGTTTGTGAAAAGCAGCTAAGGGTGAGTCAGGCTTTTCTTGGTGGTCATTATTCATTGGCCAGTTGGTGGAGAAGGAAGAGGTGCCTCTCATTTAGTAAGTGGAGCTGCAGGAGATGCAGGTGTGGTTGCCTCATATGGGCACAGTTCCTGTCTCGTACTGAGTCAAATAAAAGCAACAATCAAATAAACCATTAAAAAAGTAAAAGCAAATGGACAAAAAACACACCGCATAAACACATAGCAACAATCACCAAAAAAAGAAAAGAAAAACAAACAAACAACAACAACAACAACAACAACAACCTGCAATATTTGGGGAGGGAGGCAATAAGAGAAAAGAAAAGAGGTAGGGTAGGAAAATAATGAAAAAAAAATGGGAAAAATGTACAAAGAAAAACAATCAATGAGTTAACCATGAGAAGAAGAAAAAAGTGGAAATCCACAATAGGGAAGAGAGAAAAGCTGAAAACTAAGACCTAGGAAGGGAAGAATAAAGAATAATAATAAAAAGGACAAAAAGAGAGAGAGAGAGAGAGAGAGAGAGAAAGACTCCTAATAATAACAATAATTTTAAAACAGACAAAAACAAGCTAAATAAAAGGGGGGTTGGGAATCTGGTCAGGTTGAGGCAGGGCACCCAGGCTCCATCTGAGCATACAGACTGGGATGGAATTCCTGCCAGCCCAGAAGGTGGGTAAGAGTGAAGGATGGCCACACCACTGTTCATGAAGAAGCTGTGGGGTATAAGAGTAACAAGGGGAATATTCTACCTTTCCAGTCATTGGCATCTGGATTGTCCTTCTTGTTCCTGGTAAGTGGAGCCCATTCTTAGGTTTCTGGAATCTGAGAGATTGCTGTCACTTTAAATATCCAAAATGGTCAAACTGCTTGTAAACATTCAAAATGGCTGCACTCTCTGGACAGACAAAAGTCCACAGCTCAGCCTGTCTCCTTCTTCACTGCTTCCCCTTTTATTCACTGGCCACCAGTGCAGTCCTCCGTGCAGCCCCTGGTTAGTAGGGCTGATATTTAGATTAATTCTTAGGTCCTAACACCACTAGGCAATATCCAAGCTGTCTGTGCCATCAGGACTGCTGCCGCCAGACTGCAGCTCTGTATATCTCCATCTTTGGTGTTTTCTTGCAAATTCATCTACTAGTTGGAGTTTAGTCCACTTCTATGTCCTTTCCTTCAAAGCTCAGGGGTCCAGGATTATCTTCTGTATCTGTGTTAATTGATTCCCCATTTCTTTATTAGAGAGGGTCAATGCAGCCTGTCTGCCTATCCTACCATCTTACTGGAACCCCACATTCACTGATATATTTTAAGGAAGTAAAGTAAAGGTGGAATACTTTTCATTAAATTGCCTGGGCAATATTAATTTAAACAAAAGGATATACCATACTGTTTTTTTCATTTATTACTGTTTTAATTTTGGTACATGTTTTCTAAGTAGATAGAAGAGCACAAAACTAGAAAAATCCTGATTATTAATCAAATGGAGGGAAAAAAAAATTACACTCCATGAATAGAACAATAATTATGATTTAACCTGGGGACACTGTTAGGAGCAATACTAGTAAATATTCTCAGCAGATAGATATTTTGATGGGTGTCCAATGATAATGTAAGCTCTGGAAACATAAAACACATTTTCTTGATTCATGAGCATATTCATGTTTTTAACATGGAAGAACGAAGGCTTAATATTTCACCAAAGTTATGGGTCTCTGAGCCCCCTTAGAATGCTGAACAGTAAATCTATCACACAATAGAAAAACAAGCAATTTACAAAATCCATTATCATTATGCTGCATAAACTGATCAAAATAACTTATGCAGAGTTACCCAGTAGGTTGTACCACAAATTGCTAGATGAGACGTATTAAGCCAACCCTAGGATATCTCTCTACTATTATGAAATTTTTTGATTTATATTAGCTATTAAGAGGTATTAAAAAATCTCCAGCTAGGCAAAGGCTGTACTATAGCTAGAGGGGTCCCCTAGACTGGAAGACTGAAGGGCTCCTCTCTAAACTCTTCTCTAAGAAAAACCCTTCATGCTTGGCAGCTGTTGGGTGCACTCTGCAATAACGTTCCAAATGCTTTGTGCTGTCCATTCATTTCATAGCTTAATTACTAAATGCTGGCTTTTCTAATCACCCATGGCTTGAAGGCCTTAGGAATTTGCTCTCAAGTCCCCTGGTAAATGTGAAGTCTTTGTTGGCAAGTGACAACTAAGGCATCACTTGTAAGTCTGAGAAGCCAGGAAAATCTCGGGGAAACAAAGTGAACTCAAATGCTAAAGGGAAAAAGTGCTGATGTGAATTATCTTATGGACTCAGCTGCCATTTTCTTGACCCCAAGGAAATGCTCTTCAGAAAGCTCACTTGTTCTGACACTAAAATAGTTTGTCAATCTCACAAAGCTGTGTTTTCCAACCCTTATGAATGCATTCTTATGACTTATATATAGCTCTGGCTCTTGGAATGAAATTGTTGGGTGATGATAATATGATTATTGTTCTAATGTATCAAAGAATCCCTTCATTAAAAAAAAAAAAAAAGTCATTTTAATAGGCTTATATGCCAAGCAGAAAAGGCTCATAAGCCATACTGAAATGCTCTTTTATCAGGGCTTAATTCTTTCCGAGATCAATAGAAATCTCTCAGTGGGGAAAGAAAGTGGTCAAGGGCACCTTGAGTCTGGAGACATTGCTCTAAATTTCAAAAGCAGAAAGAATATTAAAGCCCAGGTGTAGTATTAGAAGATAAATTTACAACAGATGGTGGGGTTTAGGAGCCAAGAAGGGCCACAGTTAATCTATATAATCATAATCATTGACAGAGACATGGGCCTTCATTTTCATTTACTCTCCCCTTTTACAATTTTTTTTAAGAATTTCTAATTTTTAAATATTTTAATATGACAGTATACATGATCATCATGGACCATTCACACTTACTTTTCCAAACTGACATTTTACATTTACCATTTTTTTATACTCTCCCCAGTAGATAGATAGATAGATAGATAGATAGATAGATAGATTGGATACATAGATAGATAGATAAAGATATATTATTTTTTTCTGAACTATTTGAGAATACATTTCAGACATTATGTCCTTTTATCCCTAAACACTTCAGTGTGAATTAACTAACAACAAAAACATTCTCTTACATCACCAGAGTATAATTGTCAAAAATCACAAAATTAGGATTGATACAATAATGCAATCAAATCTGTAGATCTTATCCAAATTTCACTAATTTTCCCAAAAATGTCCTTTATAGCAAAAGAAAAAAATAATAATTCTGTATCAGGAATATGCAATGGACTGCCAGAAGAACAAACAAATCTATCTTGGAAGAAGTATAGACAGAATGCTCCTTAGAAGCGAAGAGGATGAGACTTTGTCTAATGTGCTTTGGATATGTTATCAGGAAGGACCAGTCTCTGGAGGACATCATGCTTGGCAAAGTAGCAGTTCTATGAAAAAGAGGAAGATGCTCAGAGAGGTGGATTGACACAGTGGCTGCAACAGTGGGCTCAAGAATAGCAGCAGTTGTGAAGCTGGAGTAGGACTGGACAGAGTTGTGCTATTTTTTCTGTTGCACAGAGAGTCTCTTCGCATTGGAACACCTGACAACAACAACAACAACATCAGGATCTAATCTAACATCACACATTGCATTTCATTGTCATGCCTCTATAGTCTGCTTTAATCTAAAACAGTTCCTCAGTCTGACGTATCATCCATGTCCTTGAGAACCATATGCCCTCAGTTTGGGTTGTCCGATGTTTGCCCATGAATAGATTCAATTATGTGTTTTTGGTTGGAAGGGTGCAAGAATTAGGCTGTAGCCTTTCCTCCTTCTGAAATATTTTATTCTCGTCTTTTGTGACATGATGCTCTGCTGAATATTCTCCTGCTTCACTGGCTCGTCCATCCCAGTCTTCTCCGTTAGATCTCTAAATGTCAGAGAGACCTAACATGATACCTCTGCTTCCCTCTCTTCTCTATCCACATTCTCTCTGGGTGATGTCATCTAATCACATGGAAATAGGTACCATCCACACTATGCTCTTTCCTCCATAGGCCCCAGACTAATATACCCAACCTCCAACTCACATATTTTTTTGAGTGGTAAATAAGCATCTAAAATTGTAACATGGCTGAAACAAAACTATTGATTCCTCTCCTTAAAAAATGAACATAATTCAAATTACATTACAAAAGCACACAAAATTATAACACTGTTTATAATTACTGAGATTGAACAAAAGAATATGATGCAAACTAGTAGCAGGCAGCCTTTCAAAATAGCTATGTAAGTCTACACTTCCTGCATTCACTTTTTTCCAATGCACATACAGTTAATGATCATGTTATAGCTAGTAGTGGTCTTCATAATACAAATTGTGTCCCTGAATTAATGGATTGTATTACACATAATTTACCTTAAGGGAAGAGAAACTGTAGAAACAATATCTGTAATTAGCTTCTGCTCCAATGCACTCAAAGGCAAGAAGACTGCTGTCTCACAAACAGCTCATTTCATTTTTAAAATATCACCCACTATTATTAACTACTTCATATTAAATCACACACTACCACCCAATAATTTTCACCATTGACTGTAGGTTCAGCCTCTGGAGTCACACAGAAGTCTTGGCTTTTCTAAAGATGGCTATAGAAATTTTCATGCTTCTTCATTTGATTCATCTACCCTGGGTCACTACATTCTCAAGTTGTTAAATATCTTATTAATAAAAATCAAAATAAAGGAGATGTGCCTTGCTGTTTGCACATGTTACCAGAACTAACTCAGGTAGGTGGTCAGGGTCAATGACATTGATCTTCCTGCCTTCCAGGCTTTTCCTGGCACCGCAATTTCATAGTGACTACTGCCTAGTGCATGCTTACAATTTGTAGGATTTATTGTATAATATTTGCTTACCACTGACTACAGTTCAAGTCTTACCTGTACTTAGGGCTTGGATGTGATGTCAGTAGCAAAGTTATTTGGTTTGCTTCCAAACTCTCACTTGATCTCATTATTAAGATTCCAAACCCAATAGCTCTGGCCATCTTAGGAACTATCTTAGGTTACCTGTGGGTGTTATACAGATAAGGCTTCACTCTGATGTTCTCAAACTCTCCATGAAAAACATACTATTCCTGCAGATGGGAGGCAGTTTTCCTTCCCAGAAGGTCTCAAAGTCAAATTTAATTGTTCTGTTCATTGAGCCAGCTGAGTTTTTTGTTTGTTTGTTTGTTTTTGTTTTTGTTTTAATTGTGATTTGGGTGAAAATTTACACAGCAAATTCATTTTCCATTCAACAGTTCATACATTTTGTTTCATGACATTGCTTGCAATTCCTGTAACAGCTCTCTTCCCAATTCCTCCCTGTAATTACCTCTTCCCTGTGCCCTTCTTTCCCATGCATTCCTGCCCTCTGAGCTACCTCCCTGTGCAAATGCTGCCCTTCTGAACTCCCATGGTTGATTGTCCTAAGGAGTGTACCTACGTGGTATAATTGTTCACCTCATAGGCCTGTCTATTATTTGTCTGGAAGCCGTGGGGGTGAGCTCAATTCCAGGCCTGAAGGGTGACTAGGGGCCATAGTCTTGGGGGGTCTGTATCATACCAGAAAGCCTGCTCTTTTTAATGATTTTGAGTTTTGTTCCATATTTTTCTCCCAGTCTACCCAAGATCTCCTATTTTGATCTCTTTCAGAGTGGTTGACAGTGAGAGCCAGGCATCACCCAGTTCATCTAGTCTCAAGGTTATGTAGGATAATGTTCCCATTGTCCACTATCCTTTGGAGTAATTGTTTCCATGCATCTTTGATTTTCTGTATTTTTCTTTGCTCCAGATGAAGAGAAATCTATTGTTACATCTTCAATGGCCTCTTGCAAGCTTTTACCACCCCAGTCACTACTCACCAAACTAGGATATAGAAAAATGTTTTTGTGTAATGTGTTATGCCAATTGAGCTTGATGTCCCCCATGACCACAGTCTCAAGCATGTGGGCCCAGGGACTCATGAGTGACCTGAGTTTTTGCCTGTTTGTTAAATCATTTTATCGAGGCATAAACAGCTTATGACATTTATAGTGTACAATTTGGTATGTTTTGACATATGTATGCATCTGTGAAGTCATGACCATAGTCAGAACAGTGAACATACGAATCAAAATTTCCTTGTATCCTTTTGTAATTACTCCTTCTTATCCCTCTTTGTCTTCCTTTCACTCCCAAGCAAGTACTCATAAGCTTTTCATCAATATAGTTTTTTGCACATCTAGAGTTTTACATAAATGGAATCATACAATATGTGTACTCTTTTTTGGTCTGGTTTCTTCCACTCAGTATAATTATTCCTAAATTCATCCACATTGTTATGTATATCAATAGCTCCTTTGTTTTTGTTGCTGTATAGTATTTCATTGGATTGATATACCATAATTTTTTTATCCATTCCTCTATTAATGGACAGTAAGCTGTTTCCCGGAAGGAAGGTTGGGCAATCTACTTCCGTAGTGATACCACCTCAGAAACCCAAGGAAGGGTCACTATGAGTCAGATCCAACTCAAAGGCAGTGAGTTTGAATTTTGAGTTAAACTGTTTCTAGTTTGTATATGTTATAAATAAAGTGAACACAGAGTTCTTTTGATCTATTCTGGATAAGTAGGCTCTTCAAAGAAAATGGTTCTTTTGTCTCTTTCAAAGCCAATTAATTCTTCTAGGGTGAAAACTCTACTTTTTTAAGAACTTGGGACAAGCTTCCCAAGATCCTGTGCTTGTAAGGAACACCAGCTAGCACCAGATTTAAATGCTTCTGGTGGTATACCTTTTATCAGAAAGAATTTCCTGGACTCTAAGGAAACATGAATTTTCTCTTCCCACAAGTTTATATCATACCAAAGAGATTTGGGTTCAAGTTCTGGAGTCTCCACATGATACACATTGTTCCTCCTAGGAGGTCTGGGGTTTCTTGTGAAGAAAGATTCCAATAATTTACCCTAGTATTCCAGAATTTTCAAAAGTGAATATCCAGCTTAGATTTGCAACCTGATTCTCTTTTTAAAAGTAGGATACCAGAGAAGAAGAGATTCTCCTGTCATCTTTATAGGGTCATGTTTCCAACTCTTAATGAAGATCTTTAATAACTCTTCTCACTTCTGCCACAATTTCTTCTTCTTCTTCTTTTTTTTTTTTCTTTTCATCATCCTTTCTCATACTCAAACCTCAGGCCAAAATGTAACATACAATAAAGAGAAGAAAGATGATAATGGTTAAGTTCAATGAGATAGATATTTCAGTTCTATTTCCTCTTTCAACATAAAGTTCTGTTCTGCTGCAATAGTTCTCTAACTTGGACCAAATTTGTGGGAATACAGGAAATGCAGAAATCTTGCCTTAAAAGATATATTTAATAGAGGCTGTCATCTCTGGGAGCAGTGCCAGGTTATTTCAGAGCAGTTTCTGGGCTATCACGTGTTTGGAAATTTTCTCCATCAGGCAGTACCTTCCCTGTCAGATTACATGAGTAACTGCTTTTGATATAACTCGGCCTCAGTTGAGAGCACTGAGATCACGGAGCAGACTTAATGGTTGACCAGGAAAGCACTCCTCCAAGTGTGCAACAAAATTCTCTACCCTAGTCTTTGACTTTCAGGCAAATTACCTCTCAGCAGCAGCAGGAAAAAGTACCCATCAAAACCAATTTAATTTCTTAAATTGCAACAATTTAAGTTTATGGGACCATATTACAGCTATTCATTCATCATTCACATTGAAATAATTCAGTTCAGAAAGGTCAGGTCATACCTTGGGTTTTGTTTAGTATCTTAGTTCACTCTAAAGACTTTATCCAGGCAGTAATTACCTGAAATATGGAAACAAATGCTAAGGTCCCCCAAACCTTATGCTCTCATGGAAAACCACATTGCTACCTCTTAACCCCTCTCAATCTAATTAATATGTTCCATTCTAATTAATATGATACTGGGCATGAAATGATTAAACCAAAGCAACCTGAGATACTCCCGCTAAAGGCATTACACAGGAAGCTTAAAGATGTTACATAAGAAGTGTTACGGTATTGTACAAATATGACATCCATTTTAAGTTCAAGAATACTCCTCTCACTAATGCAGCTTTCATGTCTTCCTAGACTCACTTCAGAACATGGGATGAGGCATCCAGAAAGCAGAGGAGAAGAATGAGGAATAAATACATGCATATTAAATACAGAATTATGATCCAAATTTAATACTTAAGGATTGATTAAGGGTTTGATCACAACTCTTTAGTATATAAAATAATTAAATTCAACTCAAACTGGCTTGGTGAAAATATATTTTTCCACCAAACTTACTATCATCAAGTCGATGCCCCCATTGTGTTTTCAAGGCTTTATATCTTTACAGAAGCAGACTGCCTCATCTGTCTTCTACGGAGAGGCCTGTGAGTTTGAACTGCTAATCTTTTAGCAGCCAAATGCCTTAATCACTATACCACCAGAGCTCCTGTGAATGTATGTGTGTGCATGTGTGTATGCATTTGTATGCCTATGTAGTTTTGGTGACACAGTCCCTAAGGCATTTGACTGCTAACCAGAAAGTTGGCTGTTCAAACCCATCAGCCACTCCATGGAAGGAAGATGGGGCAATCCACTTTTGTAAAGATTAACTGCCTAGGAAACCCAACGGGAGTTGCTGTGAGTTGGAATTGACTTGATGGCAGTGGGTTTATATGTATATAAGCTCTGGTAGCATAGTGCCTAAGGCATTTGACTGCTAACCAGAAAGCATGCACACACACACACACACACATACATGCATACATACATACATACATACATACATATGCTTTTATAATTGAAAAGTTTAAGTGTATACAACTTCAACTTGAAAGGATAGCTGAATCCCAGCACTCAAACAATGCTAGCATTGGGGTCTGTGAAACCCCTGGAGGCAATTTCAGGCAAGTTCCAAGAGTGCCCCAGTCCTCAAGGCCAATTTCACAGGTGCCACAGCTAACTTACTAGCAGCTTCCTGGGGAGAGCTTCCAAGTATTCTCAGTGGGTTAAGCAACCTTCTCCCTTCTGCTACTACTCAAGTTGGATTCCTAGGAAGTTCAACCGTAGCTCCTGTAGACAGCTTCCTGGCACATTTTGCTGGCACTTCATTTACCTCACTGGCCTCATCTCACCAACTTTGAAACATCTCTATCTGGTCTGAGGCAACTTAGCAAAATTCTTCACCATCTGGAAGGCTACAACCACATCTCTCAGTGTGTCTGAATCCTGGCTGTGAGAAAACCCCAACTTCCCAGTCTGTTGCTCTCTGAGTACTTTCCTTCAACCTTGGGATATTTTTCAGACTTCTTTTTTATCTGCTCTAAGTTAATTTCTTACAAATTGTTAGTAGTTCTTTATAGTAAATTTTCCCTGTTTAAATTAACCTGTGTCTCTATTGGACTCTAGCTGATACACAGATGGTACTTATTCATTCTGATTTACTAGAGTTGGCCACACATCCACTCTAAACTAATATTTTAACTTTTTTATATTTTTAAAAATATTTTAGAAAGTATACACAGCCAAGAATACATCATTTCTACAATTTCTACACGTACAATTTAGTGACATTGATTATAAACTCACTATCTCCTATGTGTTCATCCAACTTTTCAAGTTGCAGTTGTTAGTTTGAGCTTATGTAGATCATTCTTTAAAAGAGCACAAAACTCAAAGCAGAAATATTTTACTAATTAAATAATCTATTTTTTTGATTCAAAAAAGACAACAGGGGATAGTTTTAGTTTGAAGTTTAAAGATTATCGCAGGACAGAAGTTTCAGGGACTCACCCAGCTTCAATGACTCCAGAAAGTTTGGATTCCATTGAGAATTTGAAATGCTGTTCTGCATTTTTGCACCTTTTAATCATGATTCTTCTATAGAAGCTTTGACCAAAACATTCAGTATTGGCAACATGGCACCACCCAGTTTTCTAGTCTCATGGCAAAGGAGGCAATCAGATACGTATGCAGTCTCCTTCAATTCCTCACTGTAGTTTTTTCTCTGTTGCTTCAGATGATCAAAGACCAATGTTGTATTTCGGATGGCAACTTGTTAGCTTTTAAGATTTCAGCCACTACCTAACAAACTAGGAAGTAGAACAGAAGTATTGAGAAGCAGTTTTAGGCTAATTGATTGGAATGTCCCTTGAAACAGTAACTCTAACCTCCAAACCAAGAAAACAAATCCTGAAGGAGTTTGGTTCTGCATAAGCAGCCTCAAAAACTGCCTTTTTAAAACTAGTATTTTTAACCAAAGAAATATAGTGAGTTCATTGCCCAACCATCGATCTTATGTCTACCTCTGGAGTCATGGAGTAGAATCAAAGGCATCTACCCATATTTCTAAGATAGGAGAAGAGTGATTTTCCAAGGGAAAAAAAAAAGTGCAAAATTGATTTTAGGAAGGCGAAAAAAGGATAGTCCATTTCAGAGAGCATATCCTTAAACAAACAAACAAACAAATTTAAAAAAAAAATGGAGAATGGATAATTAGGGTCTCAAAGGAAAAAAAAAAAAAAAAGATATTTCAACATATAAGAACACAGGTAACAAGAGTAATGTAGCCCTCATAAGGAAGAACCCAGACCAAACAAAGGGCCTTTCTTAGTCCTTAGAAATTTGAGCTTCCCATCAATTTCTTAGTGAAAAGGAATTAGAGATTGGGCCCAAAAGTATATCTAACCTTGTTTAAACAGTAAAGGGAATTTACTGGCTTACATGGTGATGCAGTATTTAAGCAGTCAACTGCTAACTCAAAATTCGGTGGTTTGAAACCACCACCTACTCCACAAGAGAAAGATGTGGCAATCTGCTTCTATAAAGATTACAACCTTTATATGGGCAGTTCTGCTCTGTCCTATAGGGGTATTATAAATCAGAATCAATTCTATAGCAATGAATTTGGGTATTTGGCTTAGAGAGATGCTAAGGAGCCCTGGTAGCAAAATGGTTAAGAACTTGGCTGCCAATGGATAGGTCAGCAGTTTGAATCAACTAGTGCTCTGTCAGAGAAAAGATCTAGCAAATTTTTCACATAAAGATTTCACCCTAGGAAACCATTTGGGACAGTTCTACTCTGTCCTGTAGGGTTGCTATGAGCAGAATTGACTAAATGGCAATGGGTTTTGTTTTGTGTTGTTTTATTTTGTTCTAACTAATTTACCTAACAAAAAAGTTCAGAATGAGGGAAAATTTAAGCAAGACTCACCTCAATAATATCAATGAGGATATATTTCTTTTTATCCATATGCTCTTCTTCTCACTGTGTTGGCTTTTTTCTGAAGTGGCTTTATCCTTATTCCCAAAATGACTGCCAGAGCTCCTGGGTCGTTATGCTTCCTTGTCCAGAAGGCTGCTGAGAGCATATCTGATGCAGTGTATCCCTATATAAGTAGGGATTGTACACTCAATTTTATTTTACCAGTGTAGTTCACATGCCCATCAATGAACCTTCAACTGAGTCCAAATGCATAGAAAACACGATCAGCTTAGCCTATGCCACACATGGGAATCCCTGGATGGGGCAGTGGTTAAGCACTCAGCTACTAGCCCAAAAGTTGGTGGTTTGAATCCACCTAGAGGCACCTCAGAAGACAAGCTTGGTGATATGCTTCCAAAAGGTCACACCTTTAAAAACCTTATGGAGAAGCTCTACTATAACACATGGGTTGCCATGAGTCAGAATTGACTCAATGGAATTAACAACAACAATATAGCACATATTCTATTGTAAAGCACATATTCTGTCCTAAGAGTAACATAAAATAAGATTATGAAAAGTGATATCTCTTAAACGAAAAATTAACCACTTCCTCTTTGAATCCTCATATAATACAAAATGCACACTTATTTCACCTTACTGCATTTTTTTTTCCCAAAAAATGCATGGCTCCTGCACTACATGGAGTTTCCTTAATGACAAGAAATGTCTCTTGTACATTTTTGCCCTCAGAAAGTAAACAGCAAATGCTTTTAAAAATTTTTGAATTGATGGCCTTAAATATTTCAACAAAATAGTTTGAACTTTATTCTGGAAACAGTGGGGCACTCTTGAAAGATTCTCAGAGGGAAGAATCATAATAAAAGATGTTTTAAAACCAGCAATGTTGAAAAAAATGGAAACAGAGAAACTAGTATGGAACTATCATACTTGTACAAGCAGTTGAGGGCAAAAAAAAAGGAAGAAAAGCTGATCTGTGACAAAGGCAGCAGGAATAAAAAATGGGAGAATCTGAGAAATTTCAGAGGTAGATTAGATAGGCTTTGATGATAAATTTAAGATGAGGGTTAAAGGAGAGAGAAGAGTTAAAGATAACTTATATTTCTAGCTTGAATGACCAGGTGACCAAGGAAAGAAACAGAAGACAAGAAACAAATTTTTGGAAGAAAATAAAGGGTTCACTGTATATAATCTATCAACCACTCATCTGTCAGTTTGTCATACTGTAGTTGTTTGCATGTTGCTTGATGCTAGAAATTACACCACCAGTATTTCAAGTACCAAGCAAGGTCTCATCTCATGGACAGGTTTCAGCAGAGTTTCCAGACTAAGACAGACTAGGAAGAAGGATGTTTCCAGGTCCACTTCTGAAAAATAAATGGCCACTGAAAATCATATGAATAGCAGGGAAACATTGTCTCATACAGTGCCAGAAGATGAGCCTCTCATGTTCATAGACACTCATAATATGACTGTGCTGCCTCCTGAAAGTAGAGTTGACCTTAATGATGTGATGGACTAAAGTTTTTGGAATCTTCATATGCTGACATGGTGTGATAATTGGAGCTGTGTGTCAACTTGGCTAGACCACAATTCTGTGTGGTTTAAGCAATTGTGATGTGGGTTATTCTAATGATGGGATCAGATGTATATGTTTTGAGCAGCTAATCTGTTGAAAGGGAGTTTCCCTAGAGGTGTGGCCTGCTTCCAGTATATTTATGGGCATCCTGGGAAAAGAGACACTCTTCTGTGGATCAGGATTCTGTTGTGCTGCCTACAACTGTCCATGAGCCAACAAACCACCATGTGGCCTGGAGATCTTGGATTCATCATTAGTTGGAGTCTTCAGCCAGTATATTGCCTGCCAACCTTGAGCTCCTCAGGCTCTGCAGCTATGAGAGTCAGGAAAAGCCTCCAGCTTGATGTTTGATTGAAGAACTTGGAACTTACCAGCTTCTATAAGTGTGTGAGTCATTTTCCTAAGATAAACTTCTCTTTCTCTCTCTCTCTCTATATAAGCTTTACTGGTTTTGCTTCTCTAGAGAACCCAGTCTAATACACATGGCATGACTCAAAAATGAGAGGAAGCACCTGCAAACATCAATTAAAAACAGGGAATGTACAAAGTATGAAAATTGGAAATTGTCAAAAATGAAGCAGAATGTATAAGGATTAATATCCCAGACATCAGTGAGCTGGAATGGACTGGTATTGGCCATTTTGAATCACACAATCATATGGTCTATTATGCCACAAAAGACAAATTCAAGAGGAATGATGTGGCATTCATAATCATAAACAACATTTCAAGATTTGTCCTGAAATACAATGCTGTCAGTGATAGGATGATATCCATATGCCTATAAGGAAGACTAGTTCATACTTATTACTTAAATTTACTCATCAACCACTAAAGCAAAAGAGGAAGAAATTGAAGATTTTTACCAACTTCTGCAGTCTGACATTGACCAAATATGTTATCAAGAAGTGTTTATAATTATTGGTGATTGGAATGCAAAAGTTGGAAATGAAGGAGCAACTGTAGTTGGAAAATACAACCTTTGTAATAGAAATGACCCCAGAGATTGCATGACTTATTCATTGCAAACACCTTTTTTTCAACAACATAAATGGTGACTATACACATGGACCTCACCAGATAGAAAACATGGAAATCAAATTGATTACATCCATGGAGAGAGATGATGGAAAAGCTCAATATTATGCATCAGAACAAGGCCAGGGGCCTTCTGTGGAACAGGCCATCAATAGATCATATGCAAGTTTAAGTTGAAGCAAGTCCATGAAAGTCAAAATATGACCTTGAGTATACCCCATCTGAATTTAGAGACCATGTGAAGAATAGATTTGATGCATTGAACACCAGTGACTGAAGACCAAATAAATTGTGAGATGATATCAAGGACATCCTGCATGAAGAAAGCAAAAATGTGTTAAAAAGACAGGAAAGGAAGAGAAGACCAAAATGGTTGTTGGAAAATACTAAGAAACTTCTCTTGAGGGCCAGCTGGAGAGGATAAAGTATAATGAAATGTGAAAGACCTGGAGTTGGAAAATCAAGGGGAAGAACAAGCTTGGCATTTCTCAAGCTGAAAGAACTGAAGAAAAAAATTCAAGCTTTAAGTTGCAATATTGAACGATTCTATGGGCAAAATTCTTTGGGCAAATCTGCTGCAAAAGATCTCTTTAAAGTGTTAAGGAGAAAAGATGTCACTTTGAAAATTAAGGTGTGCCTGACTCAAGCCATGGTCTTTTCTAGGCATGTGAAAACTGGACGATGAACATGGAAGACAAAAGAAGAATTAATGCATTTGAATTGTGGTGTTAGCAAAGAATGTTTAATGTATCGTGAATTGCAAGCAGAATGAACAAATGTGTCTTGGAGGAATACTCCTTACAAGTGAGGATGATGAGGCTTCACCTCTTGTCCTTTGGATGTATTATCCCTGAAGAAGGACATTATGCTTGATGAAGTAGATGGTCAATGACAAAAAGGAAGACCTTCAATGAGATGGAATGACAAACTGGCTGCAACTATGAACTCAAGCATAGCAATGATTGGAGGATGGCATAGGACCGGACAGTGTTTTGTTCTGTTGCATATGAGGTCACTAGGCAGAAGGCTGGCGGTTCAAACCCACCAGCCACTTCTCGGAAGGAAGGTTGGGCAATCCTACTTCCATAGTGATACTGCCTCAGAAACCCAAGGAGGGGTTGCTATGAGTCAGGGCCGACTCGACGGCAAATAACAACAACAACAACAAGGCCTCGAAACTTACTCCCTGGCACCTAACAACTTGGGAAAAATATTGAACAGTGCAGCAAGCATTAAAAAAAAAAAAAAAAAAAAGGAAGGAATACTCAAAATTACTATACTAAAAAGAAATGTTTAACCAATTTAGAAGGTAGCATATGATCAAGAACTGATGGTACTGAAGAAAGCAGTCCAACCTGCACTGCAGGAATTGGTGAAAAACTAGGCTCCAGAAATTGATAGAATAGTCATAGAGATATTTCAACAAATGAATGGAGCACTGGAAGCACTCATTCACTTAGCCAAGATTTTGGGAGACAGCTACCTGGCTAAGTCACTGGAAGAGATCCACATTTATGCCCATTCCAAAGAAAGATGATACAAAAGAGTATGGAAATTATCAAACAGCATCATTAATGTCACAAGCAAGATAACTAAAAAAAAAAAAAAAAAGTTGCAGCATTACACGGACAGCGAGCTGCCAGAAATTCTAGCTGGATTCAGGAGAGAGCATAGATTGCTGATGTCAGATTAGTCTTGGCTGAAAGCAGAGAATATTAGAAAATAGTTTTCCTATGTTATCTAGACTATGCAGAGGCATTTGACTATGAGGATCATAACAAATTATGCATAATGTGTTCTTGTTGTTGCTGTTAGGTGCCTTCAAGTCATCTCTGACTCATAGTGACCTTATGTACAACAGAACAAAACATTACCCAGTCATGTGCCAGCCTCACAATCCCTGTCATACCTGAACCTATCGTTGTAGCCACTGTGTCAATCCATCTAATTAAGGCCTTCCCCTTTTCTGTTGACCCTCCACTTAACCAAACATAATATCCTTCTCAGAAAATGGTCCCTTCTGACAACATGACGAAAGTAGGAGAGACGAAGTCTGCCCATTCTCATTCCGAGGAGCATTCCAGCCGCACTTCCTCCAGGACAGATTTGTTAGTTCTTTTAGCAGTCCACAGTACTCTTGGTATTCTTTGCCAACACCCCAACTCAAAAGCATGCACTCTTCTTCAGTCTTCCTTATTCATTGTCTAGGTCTCACATGCATATGAGGCGATTGTTTGAAAATACTATGGCTTGGGTGAGGTGCACCTTAGTCTTCAAGAAGACATCTTTGCTCTTCAACACTTGAAAGAGGTCTTTTGCAGCAGATTTTCCCAGTGCAGTATGTCATCTGAGGTCTTAACAGATGTTTCCATTGGCATTGATTGTAGAATCAAGTAGTATGTAGTGTTCGACAGTTTCAATCTTTTCTCCTTTTATCATGATGCTGCCTATCAGTCCAACTGTGAGGATTTTGGGTTTCTTTATATTGAGGTGTAATCCATACCGCAGACTGTAGTCTTCAGTCTTCAACAATAAGTCCTTCAAGTCATCCTTGCTTTCAGCAAGCCAAGTTGTGTTGTCTGTGTATCACAGGTTGTTAATGAGTCTTCCTCCAATGCTGATGCCACATTCTTCTTCATATGGTCCAGCTTCTCAGATAACTTGTTCAGCATACAGATTGAATAAGTATGGTGAAAGGATACAACCCTAATGCACTCCCTTCCTGATTTTAAACTATGCACTATCCCCTTGTTCTGTTTGAACAACAGCCTCCTGGTCTATGTACAGGTTCCTCATGAGTATAATTAAGTGTTCTGGAATTCCCATTCCTCTCAATTTTGTCCATAATTTGTTACGATCCACACAACTGAAGACTTTTGCATAGTCAATAAAACACAAATAAACATCTTTCTGGTATTCTTTGCTTTCAGTCAAGATCCATCTGACATCAACTATGATATTCCTTGTTCCATATCCTCTTCTGAATCCAGCTTGTATTTCTGGAAGTTCTCTGTCAATATACTGCTGCAACCATTTTGGAATTATCTTCAGTAAGATTTTACTTCTGTGTGATATTAATGATATTGTTTGATAATTTCCACATTCTGTGGGATCATCTTTCTTTGGAATGAGTGCAACTATGGATCTCTTCCGGCAGTTGGCCAAGTAGCTGTTTTTCAAACCCCTTGGCATAGCCGAGTTAGTGCCACCAGTGCGGCATCCATTTGTTGAAACATGTCAATGGGTGTTCCATCAATTCCTGGAGGTTTGTTTTTCTCCAATTCCTTCAGAGCAGCTTTGACTTCTTCCTTCAACACCATTGGTTCTTGATCATATGCAACCTCCTGAAATGGATGAACTTCGACCAATTCTTTATGATATAGTGTGTATTTCTTCCACCTTCCTTTGATGTTTCCTGCATCATTCAATATATTGCCCATGGAATCTTTCAGTATTGCAACTCGGGGCTTAAATTTTTTCCTCAGTTCTTACAGTTTGAGAAATGCAAACTGTGTTCTTCCCTTTTGGTTTTCTAATTCCATGTGTTTGCAGACTTCATCATAATAATTGACTTTGTCTTCCTAAGCTGCTCTTTGAAACCTTCTGTTCAGCCCTTTTATCTTGTCATTTCTTCCATTTGCTTTAACTACTCTCCATTCAAGGGCAAGTTTCTAAGTCTCTTCTAACATCCATTTTGGTCTTTTATTCCTTTCCTGTCTTTTTAATGACTTTTTGCTTTCTTCATGGATGATGTTCTTGATGTCATCCCACAATTCTTCTGGTTTTCAGTCATTGGTGTTCAGTGCATCAAATCTATACTTTAGATGGTCTCTGTATTCAGGAAGTATATAATCAAGGTCATATTTTGGTTCTCATGGACTTCTTTTAATTGTCTTCAGTTTCAGCTTAACTAGTATATGAACAGTTGATGGTCTGTTCCAAAATCAGCTCCTTGTTTTGGCTGAAGATATTGCACTTCTCCATAGCCACTTGCCACAGTTGTAGTCAATTTGATACCTGTGTACTCCTTCTGGCAAAATTCACATGTAAAGCTGCCTTTGTATTGATGAAAAGAGGTATTGGTGATGAGTAAGTTGTTGGTCTTCCAAAATTCTATCATGCAACTTCCAGCTTTATTTCTATCACCAAGGCCATATTTTCCAGCTACTGGTGATGCTTCTTTGTTTCCAACTTTTGCATTCCAATCACCAGTGATAATTAACAAATTTTGATTGCATGTTCTCTCAAATTCAGGCTGCAGAAATTGGTAAAAATCTTCAATATCCTCATCTTTGTCTTTGGGGGTTGGTGCATCAATTTGAATAATAGTAATATTAACCTGTTTTCCTTGTAGGTGTATTATCCTATCACTGACAGCATTGTACTTCAGGACAGATCTTGAAACATTCTTTGTGATGATGAAGGCCATGCCATTCCTCTTCAATTTGTCATTCCTGGCATAGTATGTCATACTATTATCTAATTCAAAATGGCCAAAACCCATCCATTTCAGCTCACTAATGCATAGGATATCAATCTTTATGTGTTCCATTTCATTTTTGACAACTTCTAATTTTCCTAGATTCATACTTTGTACATTCCATGTTCCAGTTACTAATGGATGTTTGCAGCTGTTTCTTCTCATCTTGATATAAGCCTCATCAGCAAATGGAGGTCCTGAAAGCTTTACTTTACCTAAATTATTAAGATTGGCTCTACTCTGAGAAGACAGCTCTTCCTCAGTCATATTTTGAGTATCTTCCGACCTGAGGGGCTCATCTTCTGGCAGTGTATCGGACATGTTTCAGGGCTATTCATAAAGTTTTCCAGTTATATATCAGACAGTGTTTCATAATGCATAGTATTGCAACACTTAATTGTGCTCATGTACCTGTACGTAGGCCAAGAGGTAGTCATTTATACAGAACAAAGTGATACTTTTTTTTATAGTTTAAAACCAGGAAAGGTGTGCATTGGGGTTGTATCCTTTCATCATACTTGTCAATCTGTGTGCTGAGAAAATAATCTGAGAAGAAAATCATGGCATCTGGACTGGAGGAAGACTCATCAACCACCTGTGATAGGCAGATAACACAACCTTCCTTGCTGAAAGTGAAGAAGACTTGAAGCACTTACTAATGAAGACCAAAGACTACAGCCTTCAAAATAGATTACAATTCAACACAAAAAATAAATGAAAATCCTTACAACTAAACCAATAAGAAACATCATGATAAATGGAGAAAAGACTGAAGTTGTAAAGGATTTCATTTACTTGGATCCAGTCAACACCCATTAAGCAGCAGTCAAGAAATCAAATGATGCATTACATTCAGCAAATCTGCTACAAAGCAACTCTTTAAAGTGTTTAAAAACAAAGATGTCACTTTGAAGAATAAAGTGATCCTGACCCATACCATGGTATTTTCAATAGCTTAATAAGCATTTTAGAGCTGGACGATGAATAAGGAAGACCGCAAAAGAATTGATGCATTTGAGTTGTGGTGTATGTACCATGGACTGCTAAAATTTGTCCTGGAAGAAGTCCAGCTGGAATGCTCCTTGGAAGCGAGAATGGCCAGACTTCATCTAACCTACTTTGGTCATGTTGTCAGAAGGAACCATTCCCTGGAGAAGGATATCGTGCTTGGTAAAGTGGAGGATCAATGAAAAAAAGGAAGACCCTCAATGTGATGGATTGACACAGTGGCTGCAGTGATGGGCTTAGGTATAGCAAGGACTGTGAGGCTGGCACAGGAAAGGGCAGTGTTTCATTCTGTTGCACGTGGTGCCACAGTGAATCGAAGCTGACTTGACAGCATGTAACAACAAAGTGAACTGTCAATGAAAAATGGACAGACTCTCAACCAGATGGATTGACACAGTGGTTTCAGTGATGGGATCAAGCGTAGCAACCATCATGAGGATGGCGTAGGACCAAAAATCGTTTTGTTCTGTTATACATAGTGTTGCTGTGAGTTGAAACTGACTCATTGGCCCCTAACAACAATATGTGTAATGTATAGAATTCAATATTTGTTCATAAATACTTGGAGAGAAGCTTTTTAATTATCAATAGTCCAAATATTTTCTAAGCTTCCCACAAATCAGAAAAGTAGATAATTTGTTAAGAATTTTAGCTCTGTGTATATTATACCAAGAACAGATGGCACTAATGCAACTAGTGTACATTATAAACTCTCCCATTTATAATATGCTTAGTGGGTTCCTTGTTATGAAGTCTATGTGGACTACTGAATTTTCGGAGACATCTGGTTATATCTGTAAGGGGATATATAGTCATGGACAACAGCCAAATTTGAGGTGACTGTGAACGATGCTGAGAACTGAAAGTGGGGAAAGTAAGATTTCTTTTTCTTGCCTTTATGTTTTTCACATCTGAGTGAGGCTTAGCTTGAATTGCCAAAAACACTCCTCTAGCAAGGATATTTGCCATTTCTTCCTGTCAGTGGGTAACAATGAAACACATTATCAAATATGTCCCTTAATCGCTAATTTTTCACTCTCCAATCTCCACTGATCTCACAAGGGATGGATTATGAGAGTCATAATAAGCCTGGGCTTCAGAGCACAGGTTTTTGTACCAGGAGAAACCTAGATTTGAATTGCGTATCTATCATTTATTATCTGTATATTTTTGAGTACATTTTTATCCTTATTTCTAAAACAAAGGTAACAGCTATTACCTAACAATACCATTGTTCTAAGATTTAGGTAATATATGGAAAGAACTTAGCACAGTGCCTACTCAATAAATGGTTACTGATATTACTGCTATTATTACAATTGTGAGATATGAGCTGTAACTTTATCAGACTGATTCCTTTAAGACAACTATAAGGAATTTATTGTAGGCTATCTCCCCTTTTTCTCATTCTGCTTCTTCCAGGAACTAGCATGGAGTACTGTATATTTTTTTTTTCTTTTGCAATAATGCACCCACATAAATAACACACCCACACATATAACTTGCAGAAATGGTAAAATTAAGTATAACAGTTCTGGCATAGCACATCCATGCATATACCATACATGTCTCCTGACATTTGCAGAAGTAAATTTCAGCCTCGTTCACTTGTCCTCACAAAGTACAGCTAAATCATAGTATTCTGTTCATTTTCTTCAATCTTTTGCTTGTGTATATAAAAATAATCCAAAAATGTTACTTTTGATCATATTGTAAAATAACGTTTACAAGCCATGGTCAAGAAATCATGGATTGAATTTGATAGTTCCCCAGTAATAGGCAAATAAACAATTGAAACTGTACATTTGTTTTCATTAATTTAAGTTAATAATTATAGTGCATTAGCTCAACAATTGAATGCAAAACCCTTATCAGAATGTCTTAAGTGAAACCATAAAGTTATATTAAGTCTGCTTATTTCATAGTTTAATTATGTCTTCTTCACGTCAATTGAAGGCCACAACATTTAAAAATAAATTGGCATAATACATTTATGAAAATAATGAATGGGGGAGGGGTACAAGTAGCAAAATAGCATATAACACCTGTGTTATTTGTGAAAAAATATGGAAATGCACAGCAGAAACACTTGAGAATTTGGAGTCTCCAAGATATGTGTTCAAACATGTTTTCCATTATTTTTTTGGCCTATCTAAATGTTCATGATTTTTTTTTCCCAAGAGTTTTAGTTAATGTTCAATAAGATAATTATATGTAAAATGAACTCCATGAGGATAGGGATCCTTCTCTGTTTGCTTCACTGGTATATCCCAAACCCTTTTACCCAGTTCTTGACATATACTAGTTGCTCAACAATTGTTTATTAAAAGGTATTGAAGCAATATGCATCCTGCCTGGACCATAGTAGGCTCCCATTAAATTTTATTTTGTTTATGTTTTTATTCTTTGTCTTTTAGCTTCTCAGCTAACAGATGTTCTTGAAGTACATTGCAGAGCAATAGAATTATCAGAGACCTTGAATTTTCATCTGTTCATTCTGTAACATAATTTTAGCTTGGACCATGAGCCAATTTGACCCTTTTGATGATCTTCATCCCACAGAGTGCTCTTAAAAAATTTGAGTAAAAGGCGGGGCAAGATGGCGGACTAGGCAGAAGGATTGCACAGACCCTCTTCAACAAAGAAAAGGGAAACCAATTAACACAGACACAGAA
>NW_006922321.1:777023-792768 GCF_000298275.1 Orycteropus afer afer | reverse complement strand
AAAAAAAAAAAAAAAAGAAATTTGAGTAAGTTGTCAGCATTTGAGGTAATGAAAGGTCCCAGATCAATAACCAAATGTCAGTCTTTTCAAAAAAAAAAAAAAAAAAAGAAATTTGAGTAAGTTGTCAGCATTTGAGGTAATGAAAGGTCCCAGATCAATAACCAAATGTCAGTCTTTTCTGAAAATTTGGAAGATCTGGTAACTTGTGGCTATATTCTCAACAGACAACAAAAAATTGGGCATACAAAGTATCTGCTCCCTTTAGATAGATCAATGGATGGATGGATGGATAGGTGGATGGATAGATAGAAAGATAGATACATGGATGAATAGATGGATAGATAGATGACATCAAATCAGCTCTGACTTGGAGCAGTTTTATGTATAACCAAATAAAATGTTGTCTGGTACTGAGTCATCCACATGATTGCTGGAATGTTTAAATCCACTGTTGTGGCTATTGTGAAAATCAATCTCACTGAGGGTCTTGCTTACCATCGTTGACCATCTACTTCACCAAACTTGGTGTCCTCCTCTAACAATTGATCCCACATGATGATTGTCCATAGAAATCAAGTCAGACACTGTTCTGTTGTGATTCATTAGATTTTCATTGGCTAGTTTTCAGAAAGGAGTTCTGGTAGCATAGTGCCTAAGACACTTGACTACTAACCAGAAGGCTGGCAATTCAAACCCATCAGCCACTCCTCGGAATGAAGGTTGGGCAATCTACTTCCGTAGTGATACCACCTCGGAAACCCAAGGAGGGGTTGCTATGAGTTGGGTCCAACTCCACGGCACATAACAACAACACAACAGTTTTCAGAAGATTGCCTGGCCTTTCTTCCTAGTTCATTCCTAGTTCATTAGTCTGGATGTTCCACTGAAACTTATTCACTGTGGGTGACCTTGCTGGTATTTAAAATACCAGTGGCATAGCTTCCAGCATCAGAGCAATATGCAAGTGATGACAGTACAACAAACTGACAGGTGGTGTTCTGTTCCCTTTAGACAGATCATATGTGTTCCAATTTGCCACAATCTCTACTGTTGCTTATTGTCTCTAGGATATTGCAGCTGAGTTATCATTTGTCATCACTCTTGATCTACTGGTTCTCTTATACTCAAACAACTCTCTCCTTCACACTACCTCCTTGCCTTTGTAGATATTTGAACTTTTCAGCTTTGTTCTGTAGCTTTAGAAAGATCAACCAGAAAGGGGTGAATCAATGTATAATTTTAAGCCTATAGTGGGAGGGAGGATTTAAATGAAAGTGAGCATGGGGCACAAAGAAAGGTAAGATTTCTCCCTCTTGCTTTCAGATGCTTAGCCATAAAGATATGCTTTTTTTTTTTCTCCTCCATTTTATGAATCACATTTCCTCCAGTCTGTGAATATCACCATTGTTGTTGTTGTTATGTGCTGTCAAGTTACCCCTCCTTGGGTTGCCAAGACAGTATTACTATGAAATTAGATTGCCCAACCTTCCTTCCGAGGAGTGGCTGGTGGGTTTGAACCACCAGCCTTCTGGTTACCTTGCAAACCCTTACATGTTTGGGATCTTTCATGAATTTTAAACAAAAATCCCTGAATTTTTTTTTTTTTAATGGGAGCGTATCTAGACACATTTGCTATGCTTGTATTTTGGAACTAAATCTGTGATGATTTAATGGACAAACAGCATCTGAAACATCAGTTAGCTACAAAGAAAGTGACAAAGAGAATTTGATGCTGGGATGATAATAGCCATTATAATTCCTTAGTCCAAAGGAAGACCCTCGAAGGAGCTCAAGAATTAAAGGCCACAAAGGTAAATTCTGTTACACACAAAATCCAGCAATAACAGTAATAACAATAATATATGAATGGCTACGTGGATAGACACTCAAGCTGAATAGGAGCAGAAAGGTGAATACTACATCTATGCATATACATAGGTTTGACAGAGAATATTTCTACACATGCAGTTATAAGTGCTGCATATATATCCATGAATACAATACAGCAATCCAGGGTAAAAGATATGAAAACTTCTTAGGCATAACCAAATACCTTGAAGCAATGTGTTCCTGAACATGGGAGCTCAGGACTATAGTCTTGGGAGCCATCAAGGTAAATTGGTACACACAGTCCACAAAGATAGTGTTCTACATCCTACCTTGGTGAGTTGTGACTAGAGTCTTAAAAGCTTGTCGGTGGTACTATCTGAGGTGTAATTATTGATCTCTCCCCATCTAGAACAAAGAAGAGTGAAAAAATCAAAGACACATGGAAACAATTAGTCCAAGGACTAATGGACCACAAGAACCCCAGCATCTACAACCCTGAGACCAGAAGAACTAGATAGTACCTGGCTACCTCTGACAACTGCTCTCAAAGGGATCACGGTAGGAGGTTTTGGATATACTGGAAGAAAAATGGACAACAAATCATAAAATCATAAAAAGGCTAGGCTTACTGATCTGATAGAGACTGGTGGAACACAAACTATGGCCCTTAGGCACTCTCCAGGCCTTGAACCAAACCTATTCCCATGCCTCAACTTTCAGCCAAAAGATGGGCAGGCCTATAAAGTGAACAGTATCACAAGGGAGGTAACACACACCTTTGAACAACTAACCATATGAGATCAAAAGGGCAGCTTTTACCCAGGAATGGAGCTCAGATGGCAGGAAGGAGTAGAAAAGGAGGACAGATGGAAAAGGTAACCACAAAGAAATGTGAACAGTGCTGTTACATTATAGGAATTTCAAGCAATGTCACAAATCAAAATGTGTATGAATTGTTAAATAGAAAACCAGTTCGCTCTGTAAACTTTCACCCAATTCACAGTAAAAAGAAAAATATAAATTAATGGATATATAGCAATAAATAAAATGCCTTAGTCACAGTGTGATTTTTCCTAGGCCTTATTTATGAGATTAGTAATTTGTGGATTCAAGAATTTTAGCATTTTATCATTTTAGGAAGAGATTATGGGAAATAAGAAAACATAATCCATTGAAATTAACTCTCTCTAAAAATAATCTGTACTCACGGTGTGTGGATAAGAAGACTACCTAAAATTCAGAGAGAGAAATAAGGGGGAGAAGGAAGGGAAGAAGAGAAGAGAATGAACGAAGAGAGGAGAGAAAGAAGAGGAAGAAAACTCAAGGAGAGAAAAGATTCAGACCGTTTTTCATAAATCATAAAGAGACTGGAAAAGGGAAAGGGGAATGAGAAAAAGGAGTAGAAAATGTGGAAAGATGAAAGTAAAAGAATTAACTGCTGGCATCGACAGAAGTTTTATCTTTTGTTTCCTTTTCTCTCAGAGTATAGAAAATTTACCAGGTTCTCTTATTTGTTGGTCAATGTTGGCATATTTCAGCCTAGGAAACTACATAAGCTTTAATTTTGAGGAACTCATTCTTAACTTCCATTTGTCCTCATAGTCAAAGCCAGCAATAGATAAAATTTATCTTTATTTTCTACCAGTCTTCTTCACCCCCATGCACATGCACACACATACACACAAGACCATAAAGCTCTTTTCATCAGGACTCAGTAATTTGAAATACTGGCTGGCCCAAAGACTTGTGGTGGATTTTATTAATGAACAAATAAATGAGAATGGGACATGTATCAGGAAACTTGGTTATGGCGATCCAAGTCACTTTCTTCCCAATGGCTCTACCAGAAATATAGTTTATCTTTTGATTTCCATCTCTTTAATCCTACTGTCTATTTGTTATTTCTGAACTTAGAAAGAAAAGAGAGGAATGTTATTTATTATTCTGTAAAACTCACAATTAGTGAATTAACAAGGAACCTTGATATTCAGAAGCTATAGTCCATGCAGTCCATGGAATAATAAAGGTTATTTGTTCAAATATAGCAGAAGCACTAGGTTTTAGGCTTCAGTGTTTCATAAACTCAGATCTCTCTGGTTTTTTATCTCATAATTCATAGCAGATTTGATGATGATTATGCAGCTGTTCTTATAATAGGCAAGGGCTACAGGGACCTCTACAAATTAATGTGAACTATTTTTATTCACACAAATTGGGTTTAGTAGGGAATATATCAACAATTGCTCTTTCAAAAGTACAAATATTTAATGAGAATTTACTGTGTACCAGGCACTGCTCTAAATTCTTGGAATATAACAGTGACCAAAGAATAGAGGAGACTAAGCAGGATTAGCAATTCCAGAGGTTTCAGGAAGGTTTCCAACTTAAAGTGACTTGATTAGAGTAGGATGTTCACACTGAAAGGGGGATACTAGAGCATATACTTGAAGGAGGTGATCAAATAAGCCATGCAGCTATGAAAAAAAGTGGAGGAGGGGGAAGAACATTCAGGTATGGAAATACCTTGAGAAAAGGGGGAAAAAAAACTGGTATGTCCAAGGATCCACAAGGTGACCAGTGTAGCTGGAACAAGTCAGCAAAGAGGATAGCATTGGAGAGACCTGAGAAGTACAAAAGGGACAGATAATGCAGGGATGTACATCCATTGTACAGAGGTTGCCTGAGTGACATGGGAAGTCAGCTAAGGGTTTCACATAACATGATCTGACTTATGCTTGTAAAAAATCATTCTGTTTTTTGTGTAAGAATAGACAGTAGGGGGCAGGGGTGAAAGCAGGGAGACCAGTTAGGAGGTTGCGCATTTATTTTGGATGAGAGTTGATGGTAACTTGGACCAGGGTTGTGAGCATAGAAGTGGTAAGAGATAGCCAGTTTCAGGATATATTTTCAATGGAGAGTCAATAGGATTTAGTCACCACTAGGATGTAGGTAAGGGAGAAAAGAGTTCAGGATGACTCTAAGGTTTGTAGCCAGAAAAAGTAGAAGTGTGGAATTGCCATTCAATGAAGTAAAGTAGGTTTGGGGAAGATCAGAAGTTTAATATTAAATATGTTAAGTTTGTGAAGTTTATTACATATCCATAATGAGGTATTAAGTGTAGTTGAATGTATGATTCTAGATTTCAAGGGAAAGATTGGACAGGAAGTACAAATTTGAGGGTCATCAGTATAGTGGTTGGGCCTTAAACTATGAGACTGAATGAGTTCATTAAAGAAGTGAAAAGAGAATATAGACAGAGGGAAAAATAATAATAATAATAACCCAAAGACTTAATATTTCTGGGAGAAAAGTAAAGATATTTAGTCTCAGAAAAAACTTATAAAAGTCTGAGCTTCTGTTTACAGTTGTTTGGACAGGTGAAATAACTTTATCCAGTTTGGGTTGGTTCATGGCCAGTGCTATAAGTCAGGAGGAGCTGATTTAAATTTAGAATTGTTATTCCAGGCATACTAAGGCACTGTTAGATTGACTGCCTCAGATTCCTCATTACCTTGTTTAGGCCACATATAGGATACATGGGAGCTCTGGTGGTGTAGTGCCAAAGGCATCTGACTGCTAACCAAAAGGCTGGTGGTTCAAACCCACCAGCCACTACTCAGATGGAAGATTGAGCAATCTACTTCTATAGTGTTACTCCCTCAGAAACCCAAGGAGGGGGTCGCTATGAGTCAGATCTGACTCGATGGCAGTGAATTTTTTTTTTTTTTTTAAGATATCAATTCAGCAGCATTTGTTTTTATGGGAACTGCCCCTCTCTGGGTTCCTAAAGTCATCTACAATCAAATGCTAGCATTTTGAATTAGTGTAGACCCACAGTGTAGCTTCACCCAAAGAGACATGGTGAATGTTCAGAGTAAACCAGTGTTAGAAATGGTAGCCTGTAATCTATTGAAAGCATTTGGACTGAGATGGAGGAACATTTGAGACATGATCACAAAAGCAATGAGCTAAAATTAATTAAAGGAAGCTTGTATACAGAATGTTAGTCTTTGGAAACTGGTCGGAGAAGAAGCAATGCAAGAGAAATTTCATGCTAGGCAAACATGGGTATATGGATGGATAGATAGGAGGATAGGCTAAACGATTAGGTATGTCTATGAAATGGGGAGTATATCCAAGATCATATATAGGGTTGGCAGACAATGGTCCTATAAGTTTATGTGAATGATCAGAATTCCCAGGTGTATAGTAGAGCTGACAAGGGGCAAAGTTGTGGTCACTGCTTGGTCACAGCCAGCTACCCAGGGTGACCGAGTAGTTGATCCTGCGGACTTGGGACCATAGTAGCAGAGGACATCAAGCTCAGTTGGCATAACATACTATACAAAACATTGTTCCACCTCCTACTTTGGCGAGTAGCGACTGGGATCTTAAAAGCTAGCAAGCTGCCATCTAGATGCAATGATGAATCTCTCCTCATCAAGAGCAAAGAAGAAAGAAGAAAACCAAAATTAATGGAAACAATCAGTCCTAGCGACTGGTACACCATCCGATCTGCAACCTATACAACTATGAGACCAGAAGAACTAGATGGTGCCCAGCTACCACTGTCATCCATTTGGAAGGGATGTAGGAGATCCTGGTTAGAGAGGGAGAACAATGTGGAACAAAACTCAAAATCATTTGGAGGGAAAAAAAAAAAGATGGTGGGGACCAGGTTTGCTGGTCCAATATAGCCTGGTGTAACCACTGAGACTATGGCCCCTAGCTGCCCTTCCGGTCTGGGATTGAACCTACACCTGTGGTTTCCAGCCAAACAAAGTACAGGCATGTGAGTTAAATATTTACCTCAAGTAGACACACACCCTGGAGAGAACAATCATAGGAGAAGGAAGGGCTGCTTATGCACAGGGAGACAGCTCAGGGGACAGGAGAGTATGGAGGGATGGACACTGGGAAGAGGTAACTATGGGGAGCAAGTGGGAGGGGAGCTGTTGCATTGTGGTAAACTGTGGTCAGTGACATGAGACAGAGTATATGTGAACTGCTGTATGGAAAGTGACTTTGCTTTGTAAATCTTCACCCAAATCACAATAAATAATAAAAAATAAATAAAAGAGAAAATTCATGCTATTATATGCTAATCAGAGAACTTTGGCTTAAGAAATAATTCTACTCTGAGAAGGGCAAAAGGAAGTCTGAAAGTATGTCAACCTGTGAAGAAAGAATCTGCTCACAGAAAATATGAAATTTTAGAAATTAGTCCTTTGAAATAGCAAAAAAGATATAGTCATAAGTGACTCTTCCTAAAGACAGGTATTAAAGAAGGAAATCTCTTTCTTTCTTTCTTTCTTTTTTTTTTTCCTTGATCATAGAGAATGACTTAGGCTATAAAGAAATCTTGAAAAGAAAACAGGCAAAGTCTCAGAGACTAAACTAAAATGACTTCCCCACAAGCCTTGTTGTTGTTGTTGTTGTTTGCCGTCGAGTCAAACCCCTCCTTGCCTTGGAGAGCCAAAAAAGTACTGGAGGTATCCTTTTAAAGGTACATATAGAACATTTATTGTAAGAGTGGAAAATTGTGCTCATAAAAGTTGAGACTTTCAGAACAGCTTTAGAAATTGTAGACAGATTTGACAGAGATACACTGTAATGATCAAAAATTAAGTGACACATAAGTAGAAAAAGTGGGAACCATTAAAAATTTTACCAGGACAATAGGATCCTGGGAAAATCAGGAATATATGAGCACCCTAAAGAGAAAGTACTAGAAAGATTAGATATATTAAGAAAAGGACAACAGGACAATGACAGATCCAACCCAAGCCTGGATTAGTGGTTGATAGAATGAAGTATCCTCCTGGTTGGGGTTGTCTTACTCAAGGAAGTAAGAGAGGATAAGATTTCACTGAACATTGAATGCTTTTGGCTGCCTAAATCTCCTTATCTCTACATCCATAACTACAGTGGGTTCCATAATAAAAAAAATCTAAAAGAACATGTGAGAAAAACAAATATACCTTAAAAGAGAGAGAGAGGGGGAAGAAAAAAAAAAAAAAAAAGACTTCACTTCCAGCAAACAGTGCTAATCTTATGGATAAAAGAGAAGGAAAGAAGTTGAAGTTTATTAGTGAGGAAGAGATAGTCTCTTTACCAAATGGTGCCAACAAAACTGGATATCCATTTGCAGAAAAATGAAACAAGACCCAAATCTCACATCATGCACAAAAACTAACACAAAATAGATCAAAGATCTAAATCTTAAACCTAAAACCATAAAGTTCACAGAAGAAAAAGTAGGGTCAAAGCTAGGGTCCTTAATCTATGGCATACATAGAATATTGAACATAACTAAAAATGTGCAAAGGAGCTCTGGTAGCATAGTGGCTAAAGCACTTGACTGCTAACCAGAAGGCTGGCGGTTCAAACCCACCAGCCACTCCTCGGAAGGAAGGTTGGGCAATCCTACTTCCGTAGTGATACTGCCTCGGAAACCCAAGGAGGGGTCGCTATGAGTCGGGGCCGACTCGACAGCACACAACAACAACAACAACAAAAATGTGCAAACAGCAGAAGAGAAATTAGACAACTGGGACCTCCTAAAACTTACATACTGATATTCATCAAGAGACTTCACCAAAAGGGTAAAAAGAGAACCTACAGACTGGGAAAAAAATTTGGGCAATGAAATTTTAATCTCTAAAATTTATAGAAAACTCCAACACCTCAATGACAAAAAGACTAACCATTCTATTAAAAAATGGACAAAGGACATGAACAGATGCTTCACCAAAGAAGACATTCAGGCAACCAACAAATACATGAAGAGATACTTGTAATCATTAGCCGTTAATTCAACTAACTCACTGCCATGGAGTCAGATCTGACTCAGCGACCCCTCCTTGGGTTTCTGAGGCGGTATCTCTACAGAAGTAGATTGCCCAACCTTCCTTCAGAGGAGCAGCTGGTAGGTTTGAACCACCAGCCTTCTAGTTAGCAGTCACATGCATTAGGCACTATGCCACCAGAGCGCCCCATTAGTCATTACAGAGATGAAAATCAAAACTACAATGACATATCATCTCACCTGGGTAATAATGGTACTGATAAAAAATAAAAAAATAGAAAACAGCAAATCCTGGTGAGATTGTGGGGAATTTGGAACTCTTATACACTGCTTGTGGGACTGTAAATTGATGCAACCACTATGGAAAATAGTATGATACTTCATTAAAAAGCTAGAAATAGAAATACCATACAATCTAGCAATCCCACTCCTAAATATGTATTCTAGGCAAATAAGAGCTGGGACAGGAATAGACATATGCACATCCATGTTCATTGCAACATTATTCACAATAGCAAAAATATGGAAACAACTTAAGTGTCTGTCAACAGCTGAAAGGATTTAAAAAAGGTGGTACATACATACAATGGAATACTACAAAATATAAAGAATGAATATGCACAAAATCTTACAACATGGGATAATCTGGAGGACATTATGCTGAGTGACTTAAGTCCTCTACAAAAGGAAAAATATTGTATGGGATAACTATTATAAAAAGTCAAGAATAGGTTTACACAAAGAAACATTATTTGATGGTCACTGGTGATGGCAGAGGGAGGAAGTAAAAATTGCTAACTAGATAGTAGACATGTGTTAGTTCTGTTGAAGGCAAAGGCAATATACAATACAGGTGAAGTCAGTTCAATGACCAAGGCTGAGGAAGATACTGAGAGGTACACAAGAATAAAAGATAACTATGTTTTTTTTTGTTGGTTGGTTTTTTAGTGCTTATGGTAAATACTATAACATTTACAATTCTGCAACAACAGTAATAACAAACAATAATTTGTGACTAGATACATAAGTAGTTATGTATGTTAAATAAGTTTGGGAGATCAAATGGGACTACACTTATATTCATATAATGGCATGGTTGTGAATTTTTCTACATGCATGTTTGTATGTGCTGCATGTATTGTTCATATATATAATAGAGTTCATAGGAGGCACAGATATGGAAGCTTCTTAGGTATAAACAAACATCTCATGGGACTGAGCTACTGGGATTGAAGTCCATAGTCTCCAGGGACATCTAGATCAATTGGAATAACATTGTACATCAAGGTAATGTTCTAACCTAGTTTGGTGAGTACTGTTTGGAGTCTTAGAAGCTTTTCAGTGGCCATCTAAGATTAACTATTGGTCTCTTCCTGAGTAGAACAAAGGAGAGTAAAGAAAACCGAAGACTCAAGGAAGCAATTAGTCCACAGAACTAACGGCCTATATGAACAGAGCTCCTCTAGCCTTACACCAGAAGAACAAGATGATGCTGGCAACCACTACTGACAATTCTGACCCAAAAGAAGGTCCCAGTTGAAATGGGAGAAAAATATAGAACAAAACTCAAATTCATAAAAAAAAAAAAAAAAAAGGGCCAGACTTACTAGTCTGATAGAAACTGGAAGAATTCCTGAGACTACTGACCTAAGTTACACTTCTAACGTGGAAATGAAGCCATTCCCAGAGGCCACCTCTCAACCGAATAATAGATTGGCCTATAAAATAAAAAAAAAATAACATGCATGAGGAATAAGCTTCTTAGAACAGTCAACTGTGTGAAACCAAAAGGGCATTACTCATAGAGATCCCCTCCTTGGGTTTCTAATATGTTCAAGGGCGGGGGGGAAGGAAATGCTTTAAAGTGCCGTTAAAATGTTGAAAGCTTAGTTGAGCCATCCTGAAAGAAGTGGAGGAATACAAGGAAACTAAATTATATCAGAGACATATTCATCCTCTGCAGAATATAATGTTGTTGTTGTTGTTCTTATGTGCCGTTGAGTCGGACCTGACTCACAGCGACCCCTCCTTGGGTTTCCAAGGTAGAACATAATGAGACAGGAAGAAATACCTCTGCTGTTATCCAGCTAGAAAATAGTGATTCAAGGAAGCTCTGGTGGTGTAGTGCCTAAGGCATTTGACTGCTAACCAGAAGCCTGGCAGTTCAAACCCACCAGCCGCTCCTTGGAAAGAAGCTTGGGCAATATACTTCTATAGTAATACTGCTTTAGAAACCCAAGGAGGGGACTCTATGAGTCGGATAGACTCAACAGCAATGCATTTGGGTTTTTTTAAAAAACGTTATAAAAATGGAATAATACAGTATGTATTTATTTGCTTTCTTTCATCCAACATTATGTTTGTGGGAATGGTCCATTCTTCTGCATGTAGTTTATATAGTACTCCCCTCTATGAGTATTCTTCAATACATGTATTCTTTCTATTGTGGATGAATATTTAGATTGTTTCCAACTTGGGTCTATTATGACAGGGATACTATGTACATTTTTGTACATTTCTTTTGACAAACATGTTTGCATTTCTGTGGGCACACACTTACCAATGCAATTGCTGGTTTAAGGACATGGTTTTGTTCAGTTTTAGAGTATACTTCCGGAGAGTTGTCCAAAGTGGATTCATCAGTTAAGAGGTAGACATTTAGTGCTGAGAAGATAGGATTCATGGGAAGAACTTATGGCAGAGATGTTGGTCTTTACAAGGACCCTGTGGTCTTAGGTTTCAGAATCAATAGCAGTCAGTTTCCCTTCAGTAATTTGCTGAAGGGGATTCTCTAGCTCCAGCAAATGTAGATATGAGTAGGAAATGGCCATGAGAGGCAAAGTTGAGAGACTGAGAAAATTAATCCCACAGCAAGAAGCAGTAATGGCAGACACTGAGGACAAAAATGACTCCTTGAGCTAAGTGGCAGCTCTGTTACTAGGTAGAGGCAACACTCAACCCTGGAGAAACACTTGACTCAATTAGGAAGCTGTGAGCATATGATGTAGGGAACTGAATCTAAAGTAAGATGTAGTGGTTGGAAAGTGTGTGGTGGTCATAACGATATATCACCCAGAACCCCTTCAATGCAAGACTTGTTGCCAAGCTGCTAAAAGAGTAGCAGCCTTCAGCTGTCAAACCCTTTAAGGGGTGTGCCTCAGCTGCAAAGAGGTGCCTTGCCTAAGGTCATGCCCTTCCCTCGACAGCTCACATCCATTGACTTATGAATATGCTAGTATAAAGGCCTGGCCATCTTGGCCGTATTACAGTGAGTTCTGGGTGTGGGTCATTCCACCTTTCTGTGGAGGTTGACCAATATTGTCATTGGGCTGCAACATAGCTATGTGTCTCTCTCTACCCACTCCTGTTTCCTTCTCTTCCTTCCCACAATAATTGATCCCTGGGAACACCTTCATAAACATCCTGCATACTAAATGCTGTTTCAGAATCTGTTTTCTAGGAAACCCAACCTGTCACTTTCAAAATCCTCTAAATTTTACAAAAATATAGGACAATGTTAAATGCCACTCTCTTCTGCTATAATTAGTGTGTCCTGCTAGTTTTGAGACTCCTTAAAAAAAAAAAAAAAAAATCCAAACTATGTGAGAGACAGTGACCTCAAGGGAAACACACACAAGCCAGTGAGAGACCACACAGATACCAGATGCTAAAAACAACTCTTCTGTACCTCCATCTGAGATTGAACAAAACATGACTTTGGGGAAGAGGATTTGGATGTGAATTTGCTTAGATTTTAACTTAAATGGCAAAGGGGATTTAATATGGAATCTTTTATTTCACTCCAGGAATTTAATAAAAGGTAGGGATTTATCTTATTCAAATTAAGGAAATATTCATATTGCTGCTATTGTATCATTTGTAATACTTTTGTGCTGTCATTTAGGCTAACATCTATGGAGCTATATGGAACAATGAAGCTGGGCATAATTTAAAAAGGAAAGTAAAATTGGAAGTAATATTTCAACTCAGAACACACCATAGTTTAAGTTAATTAAATAAGCATCCAATTCTAGCTCTTCTCTCTTGATGATAACTAAATTTCCCACCAGCAGAATATAAGAAGTAGCAATGGTTAATATTTCTGGAATAGCCCAATGAAGATGGGAGTGAAACCACTTTATTAAACATAAAAAATTATTTGTCCAATGGATTAATTGATCGAAAAGCTGGTGTTAGGTTAGAATCCTCCAGGCTCTTAGGTTCCTATAAGAAAATTTCTGCTAAAAAAGCCTCTCTCTCTGTCTCTTTGTCTCTCTCTGTCTCTCTGATATTCATTTTCTCTGCTTCCTACTGTCACAGGTGGAGGGGTGACATTTCTGACTCCTGATTGGCAAAAATGGAGAGAGGATTTGAGTATGCATGGCCTGACCCAGGTCAATGTGAAAAAAAATCACATTGACCATGGCCTGAAACTGCTTCTGGAAGCAAGCATAGAGGACCATGGTTCTTTGATACATAGGCATGCATTGGAAATAAGGCATCAATTCTGGGCAAGTACTTTGCTCATCCAACCCAACTCACTGTTGAGTTGTTGTCTCAAAGTCAAAGCTTTTGGAAATCTCATTATGGTTATAGATCCAAGCAACTTAGCAAATAGAAAGCTGATATTTGATCACCATCAGTCTGAATCATGTGTCTATCCTCAAATATACTTGAAAGGGGTAGAGAGGGGAATTGTTAACTAGCAAGAAAGATGGGAAACACAAAGGAAGACCTTAAATTACAAACGAATGATTGGGACTTTTTTTTTTTTTTTTTTTTTGCAGTGCATTGGGACATTTTTGAGAAGGCTTGTAAGTCTATTTCAGTACAAAAGAAGATATTATTGTTGTGGAATGGGACTGCCATTTTAAATCCCTGATTCAAAGTAGAACAATTTATACCTCATATTTGCATTTCTGCCAAGGCATAGATGATGTGGGTTGTATGCAATTCAATGCCCATCCTGTTTTCATGAGTTCAGTAGGTCAGAAGAAGACCAGCTACACTAAATTTCATGCTACACTGAGTTTATGAGATGTGATAATACAGCTTCTAGTCCATAAAAGACACTTGAGATATTTTTCACTCCTTTTGTCATCCAGTTTTGTTATTTATTTCCAAGTTGAGGATTTTTTTCTAAAGATTATTGAAAATGAATAGAGGAATAAGTATTATTACCAATTAACATATGTAAGTATCATTGATACTCTCTTTTAATGTGTGACTTTGCTTAATCATTTTACTGAATATAAATATTTATGAGAGTTTTCATGTTTGTATTCAAGATCTCTTTTACTCAAGATCTCTAACTTTACTTCTCCCCACTCTTGCACCTTAGTTTTTCACATAAAGAAGAACCTCCACCATTTAATCTCCTACCCCTGGGGTTTCATAATTCTAACTGTTGAGAATGGGATATTAGTGGTTCAATGGTAGAATTCTCACTTTCCATGCTGGAGGGGTTCAATTCCTAGCCAGTGCACCTCACACACACACCAAACGCATTACCATCGAGTCAGAGCCAACTCATAATGACCCCTCTTTGGTTTTCCAAGGCAGTATCACTACAGAAGTAGATTTCCCAAACTTCCTTCTGAGAAGTGGCTGGTGGGTTTGAACTACCAAACTTCTGGTTAGCAGTCACGTGCCTTATGCACTATGTCACTGACATTCATCTGTCAGTGTAGGCTCATGAGTTGCTACGATGCCAAATAGGTTTCGGCAGTCTTTCCAGACTAAGAGACTGGGAAGAAAAGCCTAGCAATCTACTTTCAAAAATCAGCCAATGAAAACCCAATAGATCACAACAGTCCAATCCCATTGTGCATGGGGTCAACATTAGTCCAGAGCCAACTGGACAACAGCTAACAACAACACTGTTGGGAAAGGACATTGAACCTTAGACACCATATTAGGACTTTATACTTACTGCTTCAGTTTGAGGTGCTCTTAACATTACATAACATTTCATTTCATCATATTTTCACTTTGTTATTGCAGAAAACTGCATGAGAAAAGTGGTATCATTGTATGCCCAGACCAGAAGAATGCATGTCACTTAGTTGGCACTCAGTAAAGATGTTATGAATAAATGTCTCTTGGTATAGAAATAGAAATCTTGTTTAGCTGTTATCCAGTTCAAGATTACAGTTGGTGGCTAAATAGGCAAAGAAGTTAAATAATTTTCCTATTCTGAAGTAACTTATGGGCTAGTTGAAAAGAGAAAAAGCTTAAGAGTAAAATCACTAAGATTATAAATTGTTACTGTTGTTGTTATGTGCCATCGAGTTGACCCCCACTCATAGCCACCCCTCCTTGGTTTTCTGAGGCAGTATCACTATGGAAATAGATTGCCCAACCTTCCCTCCAAGGAGTGGCTGGTGGGTTTGAACCACCAGCCTTCTGGTTAGCAATCAACTGCCTTAGGCACTATGTTACCCAAGGTCCTAAAATTATAAATAGGAATTATAATTACATGAAAAGAGGCACAAGCAATAGGTGCTGATAAAGAAATCCATCTAATTTGACATTTCTGGTTGAATTGAGTAGGGAAGGTTGTCATTTTAAAGGAAGCCTACAGGGTAGGGAGCACTTACTCAAGTAAAATGAACACTAACCCTGGAATTCCAGGCACAAGTGCAGTGTTATTTGAGCTGGTGGTTGGGGAAATTGTGGGTGGAGGGAGGGGAATTATGTGAGGGACAGGAATTTAGAGCTGGAGTTGCTCTTGTGGCAGAAATTGCTGTGCATGTCATGTTGGCAAATTGGTGAATGGATAAGAAGTCAGCTTTCCCAAACCTTTCTTATACGGGTCTCTTATATGAGTTATTCATAGTGTTACTTTAATAAATACTTACAAAATAGTAATTACAACAGCAGTTGACAATATCTGTGTAAAAGTATTTTGAAAGGGACAACTTTGGAGAAGGTTTGTTTGTTTGTTTGTCTTGACCTACTACAGACAAAGTTGTTCTCATCTCAGTTGAAAAATCACTTGCAAAAGAATATTATCAGAGGCGGGGCAAGATGGCGGACTAGGCAGAAGGATTGCACAGACCCTCTTCAACAAAGAAAAGGGAAACCAATTAACACAGACACAGAAGA